>NC_092093.1:41316895-41616895 GCF_045679555.1 Salvelinus alpinus | reverse complement strand
CGTTACAGCCTTATTCTAAAATTGATTAAATCCTTTTTTCCCCTCATCAATCTACACACAAAATGGATTAAATTGTTTTTCTGCCTCATCAATGTATCAATCAATCAATACCCTATAATGACAAAGCAAAAATTTGCAGAAATATTACATTTACATTAGTATTCAGACACTACTCAGTACTTTATTGGCAGCAATTACAGCCTCATGTCTTCTTGGGTATGACTCTACAAGCTTGGCTCACCTGTATGTGGGGAGTTTCTCCCATTCTTCTCTGCAGATCCTCTCAAACTCTGTCAGGTTGGATGGGGAGCGTCGCTGCTCAGCTATTTTCAGGTCTTTCCAGAGATGTTCGATTGGGTTCAAGTCTGGGCTCTGGCTTGTCCACTCAAGGACATTGAGACTTGTCCCGAAGCCACTCCTGCGTTGTCTTGGCTGTGTGTTTAGGGTCGTTGTCCTGTTGGAAGGTGAACCTTCGCCCCAGTCTGAGGTCCTAAGAGCTCTGGAGCAGGTTTTCATCAAGCATCTCTCTGAACTTTGCTCATTTCGTCTTTCACTCAATCAGTCCCTGGCGCTGAAAAACACCCCCAGAGCATGACGCTGCCACCACCATGATTCACCATAGGGATGGTGCCAGGTTTCCGCCAGACGTGACACTTTGCGTTCAGGCCAAAGAGTTCAATCTTGTTTCTCATGGTCTGAGAGTCTTTAGGTGCCTTTTGGCAAACTCCAAGCAGGCTGTCATGAGCCTTTTACTGAGGAGTGGCTTCCATCTGGCCACTCTACCATAAAGGACTATTTGGTGGAGTGCTGCAGATATGGTTGTCCTTCTGGAAGGTTCTGCCATCTCCACAGAGGATCTCTGGAGCTCTGTCAGAGTGACCATCTGGTTCTTGGTTACCTCCCTGACCAAGGCCCTTCTCCTCCGTTTGCACAGTGGTTCCTAACTTCTTCCATTTAAGAATGATGGAGGTCACTATGTTCTTGTGGACCTTTAATGCTGCAGAAATGTTTTAGTTTCCACAGATCTGTGCCTCAACACAATCCTGTCTCAACCGACAATTCCTTTGACCTCATCATCTGTGGGACCTTACATAGACAGGTGTGTGCCTTTCCAAATCATGTCCAATCAATTGAATTTACCACGGGTGGACTCCAATCAAGTTGTAGAAACGTTTCAAGGATGATCAATGGAAACAGGATGCACCTGAGCTCAATTTCAAGTCTCATAGCAAAGGGTCTGAATACTTATAAGGAATGTCTGTTTTTTTATTTTTAATACATTTGCAAAAATGTCTTAAAACCTGTTTTCACTTTGTCATTGTGGAGTATTGTGTGTAGATTGATGAGGAAAATGTTGTATTTAATCAATTTTAGAATAAGGCTGAAACGTAACAAAATATGGGAAAAGTCAGTGTTCTGAATCTTTTCCGAATGCACAATTCTCATCTGATGTAACATCCAGGAAACCCTTGTTTTTTTCCTTTTCAAGCAATTACTTTTTTCCCCCTGCTTGACAATCAAATCAACGTTTATGGGTCGCGTGCACAGTTTAGCAGATGTAGGGGGTGCAGCGAAATGCTTATCAGTTAGTGGATGTATCAGTTCATCTTTTATTTGCAAGGCCCCTTATTCAAGCCTATACCTCACCAGAAAATTATAATAAATGCTCCTTAATGACCTTGAAAATACAGAAACGTCAATGATTGATCACCAAATCCAATTTAGATCAAAGTGCCATCAGCTTTGCCCGGCTGATTGAGTTCTGATGGAGGTCTGGACTGGGCCCAACACATGAAATTAATATAAATCGTCTGTGTTGAGACAAACAAAACACACATTCCTGGATGTGCTAGTTGGACGGAGTTCCAGAACAACGAGATGAGCAGCTAGCTGATATCCACTCCCTTGACAGTCCTAGGCGTGTCACCGAGCAGAAAGAGCTGTGTCTGGTCGCTTGGGAATATAGCTTGCGTCATGGCGTTGAGTGATTCGTGCTCTGCCATTGAGACACAGCCAAAGCCGGTGTGCGACTGTGAAGAATGAAAAAGGCCACGAAAGGGCACCGTCTATTTTTGAACAGTGACTTTTTTTTTTACATTGACGATATGGCTTATTTTTAGGCCGACACGGAAATCTTAGCTTGTATTTGAAGGTTAAAAGCATAGATAGGTCTCATATTGGTGAAGCTAAAATTCGCAATAACTTCTAAAAAGAAGGGTAAGAATAGAAGTCTTCCTCAATTAAAGTGGTAGGCCTGTAACTAAAAAAGTAGCCTACCCGGCTATATGCACCAGTGGAAGCTGCTGAGGGGAGGACAGCTCATAATAATGTCTGGAACAGCGCAAATGGAATGGCATCGAACATGGAAATCATGTGTTTGATGTATTTGATACCATTCCACCTATCCCGCTTCAGCCATTACCACAAGCCCGTCCTCCCCAATTAAGGTGCCACCAACCTCCGTTCATGGCACAATGCTTTATTAAGGGCATCATCAAGCAATTCCTCCATCGTTCAAATTAAATTAGTCTTCGATAGCCAGGGAGATTCAAGATCCTTGGAGTTTAAAAGATTTCAATAAGATGGCAATCCTGTATTCTATCACAATTGCCAACACACTGACTTCTGCGCTTGCACCATCATACCTGTGTTTGTCACAATGGTTAAGTATGCGGTTAACCTCAGTGACGTCGCATCAAGACTAGAAGGACTGTAATTCAAATTTTCGACGATGACTGAACAATAACAAAAAAAGTAATCAAAATAGGTCCTGGGGGAACTCATTAATTGTGGATATGCAACCAGTCGTGTAGTGAATTCATGACGTGTTTTTTTCCGTGGGATAGGGGTCTATAGGCGATATGGGTTGTATGTGGTCATAAACCAGTATTGTAGGTTTTTAGATGTGTTTTTTTTTTTTACATGGAAGCAAAAAATGAAAGACCCCTATGTGCAATCATCTAGCTTAATGCATATTGCAATAATTATAGGCTACTGCAACGAGAGAGAGAAACAGTGGAGTTCTTATTCATGACGTATATAAAGAATACTTTAAATCATGGCATTTGAGGACAGTGAAATTAATCAACTCAGGGTATTGGCTTGCAACGCTCCTGGACCCGCCTACCGGACGTGTTTTGAGACCAGAACGTCCACTTCATTTGCTGGACAAGACAGAAGGCGCCCTTGTGTGCTACATTACCTCATTTAAACAATCACCACCTCACTGCCCGGACCTCAGAGCCTATCTATAAACGCCCATTCGAGCTTTCGCCGGCCGGGGTAAACAATTGCGGTGAGTGTATCTGAAAGCCCGTGGACCACGGAGACTGTAGCGCACCATCTCATTATCTTCCTCGTAAATGCCTCATAAATACCAGAATGGTGCAATTGTTTTACGAGATAAGCCCGTGTTCGAGCCAAGATGAGCGTGAGAGAAATCTGCTCCGTCAGTGAAGGACACGTTGTGTGTTAAGCATCCAACAGGCTAAGCGTCTTCTATTGCGCGGTGTATAGCATCTAATCATTCAAGACGGACGGCGTGGCGGAGTACAGAGGGAAGGAGGGCAAATATGAGGGACAGGGACTTCATGCCCAACGTGGAACGGGGGAAACCCGCCACATACACTGGGGACAAGAAGGCTAAAATGGCTGCGAAGACCAACAAAAAGTGGGTGAGACTGGCCACTGTTTTCGCATACGTGTTGTCCGTGTCTCTGGCGGCTATCATATTGGCCATATATTACAGCCTAATATGGAAACCAACGTCTGCCTCCTCCTCATCATCATCATTTTCGAGACCCAATTCTGTGACCCCCGTCACGGCAAATACTACGAGCAATACCACCAGTGTACCAAATTATACCATACACACAGGTACGCAGAAGACGGACACTTTTACACGCGATGAGTTGAGGTCCATGGCATCACGTGTTACAATAAAAACAGATACCGCCGGGACCAATGCATTTCAGTGGTTGGATAGTAGCAGTAAAAGTCCCACGGTCCCCTCAGACGACAATACGTCCACAACAGCGGTTGAAGGACCAACAATAGTACACTTGGTCACCGCACACGCAGCCACACAGAACGAATTGGCCACTCCAACAGAAGTCAGAGACGCGTCTCCAAGTGTCACTCGAGAGGATCCAGCGAACTTGCCGACGCACACAACCAGGAACCAAGAAGAGACGTGGTGGACGTTTGGAGTACAACAGGAATCGCAGGAAGGATATGGGCTGGATTCTATCCGAGAGAGTCAAGCGATGGATTCTTCTCAAACAAGAGTGATGCTCGCGGAAGCCTCAGCGGCTCCAAACGCAGACCAACAGGCTTTGCGCACGGACTCTACCTCTGACCAGGCGCAGGGTACGTGGGGACTCGTTACCTTTACTGATGCACAACTTGATTCTGATTTAATAACGGAAGGGTCCTCTTACTTCCTGGAGGAGCTGGTTACCATGGACAGCGGGGATGCCTCAGTCAAAACTACACATGTCCTGAGCGCACGTGATTTTTTAGACACCATACAAAGTGTGGTGTAGGGCCTATATATTCTTATAATGCATTAACGCTTTGGGGAAATTATAATTCAAATATTCCAAATGATACCTTAGTTTGGCACCGTTATTTGGATTGTTGGCATCACAGCATTTCTATGGGTTATATCTTCAGTTCAAATGTGACCCCATAGTCTACTGCTGAGGAAATTAACTAAATAATTGGACTAGTCTTGATTGGGCTATAGGCATGTATGTGTTGTTTACATTGGGCATTATTCTCAAGGATGACGGACTAATACACAAATACTAAGCTATTTAACGAAAATACGCTCGACAAATGCTGGCTATTTTTAGGCCTTTAGGTTATGTCCCAATGTAAGATGATGTCATGAATGGATTGGCAGAGGAAAAACATGTAGTCCCTCTCAGGTATGTCCATATAAACTTGATTCAAAGCGAGATTCACTGTGTTATGATCTTTTTAGTAGGAGTAGAATTGTGCGCACCGGCCTTTGTTAATGTTTTAGCCAAATGTAGCCTCCTTTTTACAATTCCCATGTGCAATATGTAGCCTGTATCAAGAGACAAATAAAACCTTTTGAGAATAATATTGTTTGTCATTTCTTTACACTATAGGCTAGTAGGTTATTTAGAAAAATGTATTTAAGATTATGCTTTGTGAACTTATTTCAAGAACATTTTGTTTGCG
Organism: Salvelinus alpinus; assembly: GCF_045679555.1. NCBI lineage: Eukaryota > Metazoa > Chordata > Actinopteri > Salmoniformes > Salmonidae > Salvelinus > Salvelinus alpinus. The sequence continues at coordinate 41,611,684 of NC_092093.1, read as the reverse complement.
CACTATTACGCACTGCTTCCTTGACTGAATCAATGATTCAAGTGTCAAATAGAGTTGCCCCTTATTGTTTCAACTGGTAGGGTTGACATCTTTAATACCGAGAAAGATTGCTTTGTCTTTAATAGGCTACTTTTCAATTTTATATGGCTTGTTGGTGCGTGGAATTATTTTCCATGGCAGGTGGCGAACCAACATATCCACGTATTATCAAAACAAGGTCAAATGTTCATACAGAGGTGTTTGTACACCAGAAAAACAGTCATAACTTTACTGTGAACAGCACCATTAATCTAGTCTTATAATAATACGTAGTAATGAGCTAACCCACATAATTGATTTATTCTCAAACTGATAATTTGAGAAGAAGAAAAAACTATGAATAGTGTTATTATAGCTTTTTACAATTTCGGGTAATAATCATAAATGACAAAGACAACCACGTAAACATTTTCACAATCCATATTGTTCAGAAACACTCATGTGAAACTCCACGCCAGCAAGTGTCAAGCTGACCATTACACCACATTACCTTTCCGTAGGCCTGGAAATGGTTGCATGTTGAACTATAGTACCCACCTGCAAACCTAATAGCGTATCACCAGTGGTACCAAACTGTTCACAAACCTAGGCATATTGCCCAAAACCGTCTTTCATTAACTTTATTTTCCTGGTGCTCTAATGGTACCGCCAGACAAAGAGATGAGAAGTGATTGTTCGATGCCTTTTTCATCACTCACCCATTTACAGAAAGTAATACAAAATGCCTCCTCTCAGACCACAACTCATCCATTCCCTGTCACAAATAATAGTGTTACTTCAGTTTAGTCTGGTTGTGTGCTGAAAATTAAACAGAGTAAGACAAGGGTTGAAATAGTCTAGGACATTTTTTATCCTGGCCGATTGAATATTTTAGAAAATAGTCATTTTGTCCTATAAAGGTGAATGGTGGGGGCAGGGAAAATGTGTCATCGGGATGACATTGCTTCACCAATTGGGATGAACTCCACCGTAGCTGCAGCAGAAACTGCCTTGTTGGACAACATGGCACAAATACAAGCAGGGCATTGTGGGAGGCCGTCAGATCATTAACATAAGGGTTTGTTGACCTTTCAGAGCCCTCAAGGGATTGTATGGAGGACTAACCAAACCAATCAAACCAGTAAACCACAATGGTTAAGAAGGTTATGTGTTCCCCCAGAGATGTAGATTGCAAGCCTTTGATGTAGCAATATTCCAAATAGAGGGCCAGGGTATATGTAGGGGCGTTTTCAGAGGGGTGTTACGGGTGGAAACTACCCCCCCCCTGAAATATGATTGATCTTAATATTGATCTTAATGAGAAAATGTATTAGATATTACAAAGTATGACAGCTGTTACCTTATTGTTTTGTCCATGGGCCATGAAATGGGTTTCTTGCAAACTGCAGACACGACATTGGACAATAACATTGAAAACGGTTTACAGGCTGACACACTTCCTAATAATTTTCACTGAGGCAAGGAGTTCACATGAAGAATATGGTTTTAGAATTTTGGGGCATTTCACATTAAATTGCACATTGAACACAAGATCATATCAACCCCCTTGGATTTGTTCACATTTTGTTGTTTTACAAAGTGGGATAGAAAAATATTTAAGAGATTTTTTGTAATTGATTTAGACAACATACTCCATAATGTCAAATTGAAAAGAACGTTCTTCACATTTTTACAAATGTATATATATTTTTATAACTAAAATACAGTTGTTGCATAAGTATTCACCCCCTTTGTTTAGGCAAGTCTTAACAAATCACATAAGTTACATGGACTCACACTGTGTGAAATAATAGGGGTTGACATGACTTTTTAATGACTACCCCGTCCTCTGTCCCCCATACATACAACACCTGTAAAGTCCCTCAGTCAAGTAATGAATATCAAGCACAGATTCCACTACAAAGACCATGGAGATTTTAATAAGCCTCATAAAGAAGGGCAGAGATTGGTAGATGGGTAACAATAACAAATCAGACGTTGAATATTTATTTCAGCATGGTCAAGTTAATAGTTACGCTGTGGATGATGTATCAACCCACGCAGACACAAAGAGACAGTCGTCCTTCTGAATTGAGCTGCAGGATGTCCCCATGAGGCCTTTGGTGACTTTAAAACCGCTACATAGTTCAACGGCTGTGATAGGAGAAAACTGAGGATGGATCAACAATATTTGAGTAACTCCATAGTAATTACCTACTTTACAATAATACAAATATACAGCATCAAATTATTCCAAAACTTGCATCCTGTATGCAACAAGGCACTAAAGTAATAATGAAGAAAAAAAACATGGCAAAAGAATACACTTTTTTGGCAAAAATGCCAAGCCTTACGTTTGCACATCACTGAGTAACTATTTTAAAGCATGGTGGTGGCTGCATCATGGTATGAGTATGCTTCGCATCGGCAAAGACTGATGAGTTTGTCACGATAATTCGAAAACGGGATGAAGCTAAGCACAGGCGAAAGACTAAAGGAAAATTTGCTTCAGTCTGCATTACACCTGACACTGGGAGAGGAATTCACCTTTCAGCAGGACAATAACCTACCAACACAAGGCCAGATCTACACTGGACTTGCTTACCAAGAAGACAGTGAATGTTCCTGAGTGGCCAAGTTACTGTTTTGAGTTAAGTCTGCTTGAAAATATATGACAAGACTTGAAAATTGCTGTCTAGCTATGATCTACAGTCATTCTTCCTTTAAAAGTTGCGTCATACTGCAGCACAACTTGCGGGTTGCCGCAGAATTCTATGGCACGTTATTTAAGTGTCAGCCATTAATGCTAGTTAATGCTAGCTTGACCACCAGAGGGCATCTTTGAGAAGCTAAGTTATTGAAATGACATGGAGCTGTAAGCCTAAGAGTCCTGTTTACTGTAACTGTTTTAGCATAACTTATTATTGGCATAAAGGCCTACTTCAATATACAGTATATCAATCAATCATTCATTCATTTGTGCATGTCATCACACAACATACAGGTCATGCATGTCTTTAAAAACATTCAAGCATTTTAGTTATAAAATAAAATACCAAAGGGAGCCTTGAATATTTAAACAATGAATAAACCTCATGTCAGCAAAAGCGATTGAATTCAGGAATGCATTTTACTGTTTTTAATATTAGGAAAATATGGTGATGTACAACGTGACCGGTCGGGAGTAGACCTAGGCTACTAATTCAGAAGGTTAAACCCATAGGTTTAAGGCCTGCAGTAGGTTATAATAAATGGGAAATTGCGTGTCAATTTGATGATTGAGTTGGAGACGTGCATGGCCACGCAGTCATGGATGAACAGGGAGTACAGGAGGGGGCTGAGCACGCACCCTTGTGGGGCTCCAGTGTTGAGGATAAGCGAAGTGGATATGTTGTTTCCTACCTTCACCACCTGGGGGCAGCACGTCAGGAAGTTCAAGACCCAATTGCACAGGGCTGGGTTGAGACCCAGGGCCTCAAGCTTAATGAAGAGCTTGAGGATACTATGGTGTTGAATGCTGCGTCAATGAACAGCATTCTTACATATGTATTCCTCTTGTCCAGATGGGATAGGGCAGTGTGCAGTGTGATGGCAATTGCATCGTCTGTGGACCTATTGGGGCGGTAAGCAAATTGAACTGGGTCTAGGGTGACAGGTAAGGTGGCGGTAATATAATCCTTGACAGGTCTCTCAAAGCACTTCATGATGACAGAAGTGAGTGCAAATGATAGTCATTTGGTTCAGTTACCTTTGCATTCTTTGTTACAGGAACACTGGTGGCCATCTTGAAGCATGTGGGAACAGCAGACTGGGATAGGGAGAGATGGAATATGTCTGTAAACACACCAGCCAGCTGGTCTGCACATGCATTGAGGATGCAGTTAGGGGTGCTGTCTGGGCAGGCAGCCTTGCGAGGGTTAACACGTTTAAATGTCTTACTCACGTCAACCACAGAGAAGGAGAGCCCACAGTCCTTGGTAGCGGGGCGCGTCGGTGGCACATACTGGCGTTCGATACTGTTGATTCTGTTTTGCTGAAGAAGTTATCAAGAATAGGCCTGGGATATACAGTCTGTTTATGGTTTCAGAATTATTTTAGCAACAGGACTAAATCTGAATTAAATGTGAATTTCTTGAGATTAAAAAAGGTTATCCTTATTGTTCGATTTTGGGTCCATTATTGTTCACCTTTTATGTTAATGACATAGGAAACACTGTTAATAGACATAGGAAACACTGTTAATACTTGTAACATTCATCTCTATGCAGATGACACAGTTTTGTATTCCTGTGCCACCTCAGTGCACAGGAACTTCAGCATGACTTTGATTCAATTCAGAAATCACTTACAGATTTTAAATTAGTGTTAAATACAAGGAAAACCAAACTCATGCTGTTCTCTAGGTCACAAAATATTGACCCGGATGACCTGCATATTTGCGCTACAAATGGAGCCCAAATTGAGATTGTTTCTCAAAAGTACCTGTTCTCATAAGTACCTGTTCGTCTGGATTGAGGACAAGTTGTCCTTCGTAACGCATGTAGAACATCTGATTAAGAAGCTAAGATCCAAAATTGTTTTTTAAAATCGAAATAAATCAAGCCTCAGTATTGAAAATAGGAGAAAGATTGTGCAAACAACTCTTCTCCGTGTATGGGATTTTGGTGATATTGTTTTCATGCATGCAGCAATCTCTTGTTTTGAAACCCTTGGACGCAGTCTCCCATTCCGCAATATGTTTTATAACTGGGGACTATTTTAGGACTCATCATTGTAGTCTGCATAAAAATGTAGGATGGACCTCTCTGTCTGTAACAAGAGAGCTGCATTCTCTGTTATTTATTTACAAAGTCATTTTACAGAAACTCCCTCCATATGTGACTTCATTAATGAAGTTTAGAATCGCAAGTCACCAAACCCGTTCATAGGAATGGATAACACTAGAGATCCCTCCAGTCTCCACAGATTAGGGAAAATCTGCGTTTAGAATTTTGCCCCTAATTTGTGGAACAATCTGCGGAGTTCACTGCAGCTAGATGTGCTGGTGCCACTCAGGCAGTATAAATAATTGATTGAGGACCTCTATGTAGTTGAATGTGATTGCTTTTATTAAATATGTTTATTTTTGTTCATTGTTTGCTGAATTATACTGTTTTACATACAGTGGGGCAAAAAAGTATTTAGTCAGCCACCAATTGTGCAAGTTCTCCCACTTAAAAAGATGAGAGAGGCCTGTAATTTTCATCATAGGTACACTTCAACTATGACAGACAAAATGAGAAAAGAAAATCCAGAAAATCACATTGTAGGATTTTTAATGAATTTATTTGCAAATTATGGTGGAAAATAAGTATTTGGTCAATAACAAAAGTTTATCTCAATACTTTGTTATATACCCTTTGTTGGCAATGACAGAGGTCAAACGTTTTCTGTAAGTCTTCACAAGGTTTTCACACACTGTTGCTGGTATTTTGGCCCATTCCTCCATGCAGATCTCCTCTAGAGCAGTGATGTTTTGGGGCTGTTGCTGGGCAACACGGATGGGGTTGAGATCTGGAGACTGGCTAGGCCACTCCAGGACCTTGAAATGCTTCTTACGAAGCCACTCCTTCGTTGCCCCACTGTACATATACACTACTGGTCAGATATTTTAGAACACCTACTCATTCAAGGGCTTTTCTCTATTTTTACTATTTTCTACATTGTAGAATAATAGTGAAGACATCAACACTATGAAATAACACATATGGAATCATGTAGTAACCAAAAAAGTGTTAAACAAATCAAAATATATTTATATTTGAGATTCTTCAAAGGAGCCACCCATGCCTTGATGACAGCTTTCAACCAGCTTCATGAGGTAGTCACCTGTAATTTTACAGAAACTCCCTCCATATGTGAACTTATTAAGGTGACTATGTTTCTCTTAGCTTGGACATTGGAGGAAAGGTTACATCAGACAAGACCATGGTTGCACACAGTTTGAATAGCTACCGTACAACTATAGCTAATACATTAGTTAGCACGGTTCCTTGTCAATGATGTTGCTATGGGGAGAGTCAAGTCCAGCAGTTTTACTCGCAGCAGGGGATTCAAGTAGATGCTTTTTCATTTGAAAAGTCAACTGTACTATAGAAGCTGAAAGGACTTGACCATTCCAAGGCAACTGGCCTTGACAACATTCCTGACAGATTTCTAAGGGATACTAAGGTAATTATCACCCTCTGCATAACTCACATTGTAAATCTGTCCTTTGAACTAGGGTTTTATCCCAGTGAACTAAAACTCGCATTCCTCTGTATAAAAAAGTGAATAAGTTAGATCTTGGAAACTATTGGCCTTTCTCAACCCTGTGCATTTTAGCGAAGGCCATGGAAAAGATTATGTTTGAGCAGATTGACAATTATATTTCCGTACATAACCTACTACATGAGCTCCAATCTAGCTTTAGGAAACCCCATTCCACCAACACTTGTCTACTAAATCTAACTGACCACGTCAGAAAGGAAGTAGATGGAGGGACATTTTGTGGTATGGTTATGTTAGATCTCCAAAAGGCGTTTGAGACAGTGGATCATGAGATTCTGTTAATCAAACTAAAAGCCATGGGCTTTAACAACTTAGCCGTAAAATGGGTTAGTTCTCATCTGCAAGGAAGAAACAGATGGTGGATGTGGATGGGTGTTAGGAATTTTGTTAATAAATAATTAAAACAAATTCTAGCTTTAGATAAAACTATAACTAATTGAACTCTGCTGGTGAAAAGAGATTTGTGTTATGGGTTATAAAATAAGCAGAAAGGGTCGTTAAACTATGGTTGGGTCAGTTCAACTTAGCCCTGAGGTGTTTAGATAAGGCTGTAGGTAACTTTTTAGGTCTTCCATTATCTTGAGTTGTCTGCTAAAGTGGTAATAAATTGAGCCTTCAGGATAATAGATTTTATTGTGTGTCATGTGTGTGCGCTGTGAAGTTGGAATGAACTTTTGAACCCGTTTTCTATTTGTCAGGACAATGAGACTTATTCTGTAACCTATGACGTCATATCTTGTATATAAACCTGTTGTTTATGATCAAATGGGAGCGTGCTCCGAGAATAAATTCTATTATCTAATTTTAATAAGACTGTATCCTGTCTATTTTATGTTAATAAGTATCTTACAAATTCTTATAAATAGACAGATTGAATTTAATTAATGAGTACATTAGAGGAATAATTTAATTCCACTAACAATTGGTCCTTCGAGCCGGATTTCCAAACTTTGCCTCTGTCATCCGAAGATATTAGCCGAAAACCGTGCACGGGCGGGTCTGGACCCGTTATTTAAAGTCCTGGCTTCTGAATTGAGGTTAAAAAACAGGCCGGTATATATATATCTGAGGTCGACAGAGACGGTGACGGAATCCAACCGGCATTGCTTTTCCCAGTCTGCAAGACGAAGGTAAATAGTCTTTATACTCGAATGTGGGGGCTATGATGTAAGTTATCTTTGAATTGAAGTTCTAAACGTGTTTAGAATATATCAATAATAGTGGCTTCGCTATTCCAAACATATTGTGGGTTACTTGTATGACCAAAATACAAGATGGATGTAACAGGTCCGAAAAGACCTGGGTAGGTGCATTACCGAAATAAAATATTGGCCTTAATGATCCGGGCCTTGCAAGCCGTGAGGGTTATTAAGGAGGATATATTAAGTGTTGTTAGATAGGACGGTCGTTTTGTACAAATAGGACAGCCATTAATTCAAAAGACATACCTAAATAAAGTTTTAACCTAAGTGGTCTATCTGTATATGGGAAGTAGTCTGACTATGAAAAATAGCGGATAGATATATTTAAACAGGTGAGAATAAATTGGGCTTGGTGAGAAGGCAGGGTAATCCTAGGCGAACGGAATAACTGATCCTATTCAATACTGAAAGTGATAATATCCAAAAGGGTGGGAGGGAAACTTAAAATAGCGAAGTGAGATTGGATAAATACAACCAGAGTTTGACCAGGGAAGTGTGTCCCCTGGGTAATAACTGATAGTTTAAAGTGAGATCTAATGTCCGATAGATAACAACGCTATAGATAAAGTTTCCAGGGAAGAGAATCATATAAATTCATACACATAGATTATAACTAGGTAACGTTAAAACGCACATAACATAGAAATATATACACCTAGATTGTGAGAGCGGTAGGAAGTGGTAACACACACAAAGAGAAATAAATAAATAAATAAATAGAAAGACATAGATAGGTGATAAATACCATAACTACTAGTAACGGCAAGGATTTATCAAACATGGGTAGTAAATCCTCCAAGGAGGTCCCGGTATTAACGGGAGACCAGCGTTTTATGGAACTGAAAGATAAGAGGAACTTAGAATTCTGTCCAAAATGGAGTAAGCAGTATGAATTTGATGGGAGGCTGAATGTTGAAAAACTAGAATTGCTTATAAAACAAATACATAAGGAGTGTGGTAGGGATGTGAAGAAGCAGAATAAACATGGGTTGTACACAGCTAGAGTCTGGCTTTCGGAAGCTAGGAAAAGAGTAGAGGGTGATAACAGAAGTCGAGAAAAGTGGGTAATAGTAATGTGAGTAAAAAGAAAAAGAGAAAATGTTTTAATTGCAATAATTTAGGGCATATCGCCTGGGAGTGTAATATTCCCTGCACACATTGTGACAGGTTAGGACATAAACATCAAGATTGTAATTTAATTAAGAGAGAGGTCAGGCGCGGCTATCGGGAGGAAAAGAGTTGAGTTCTTGATGGCGGTGCTGGAAGAAATATGTTGCATGAGTAAACATAATCTACATTTATTAAAAGTCACGAGATCTGTTTCCTAGTCTATAAATGTTGATTTTATTGTTTGACTGCTAATCTATTAATTTGGCATGGGGGAAATATAGCTGGAATAAGGCTTGTACCTTTTAAATTAGGGCAATTTTTGTAGTCTCTGTGTTGTAATTAAGAATACAGATAAATGTAAAGTGGGTTTAAATGCGGATAATTTTTTGTTATTTACATAGCTTTGGTGGATCAGTGGTAGAATTCTCGCCTGGAACGTGAGAGTCTCGGGTTCGGTTCCCGGTAAATGCTTTGGCTAAATTCAGAGTATTTTGATTGTAATTAAACTAATTATATGGGTTGCCTAGAAAGTTATAGTTGCTAGTGTTTGTATAAGATATAAACTGAACGTTTTAATAGATTGTTTAGGTTAAATTAATAGACTAATTCGTTCCACTTAAAATAATAACGAAGCGAATTTTGATGCAAGATGATGTCTGTTAACTAAATTATCTGCTGAAATAATGTATTGAGAATTGAGTCGTATTTAAATTACTGTATCAATAGAGAAGACAGTTGCCTAAATTAAAGAAATTCTAAACCATAGCGGAGAGATAATGGCGATAGAAAGTTACCGAAATGTTTTTCATTCTTATAGATTGACTGACATATGTTATAATTTTGGCGCTGCGTGTGTTATTTTTAAAGAAATAGGATACATTCATAAGTGTGAAGAGCAAAGAGAAGTTATAAAGTTTGGTTTTTAAGCTTACGATAGGGGTAAGGAAAAACTTTGAAATGAGAGGGGTTATATATATTTTTGCCCATTGGGAAAAAAGGAATAGAATATGTTAAGTTGAAAGTGATTTAGGTGTGAGTAAGGAAGAGAGTTAGTTGCTGTGTTGGCTACTAATTTTCAGAGTAAGTTGTTAGAGGTTTGTTATGGAATAACGTAAAACTGCATCATTACATTTGATAAACAATAACGTTATTTAAATTTGTTTGACCGTTGTTCAGGTTCACTCTTTTCTGTATTTCTGGCAGTACAATTTTGATTGAGAGATGTTGTAAGTTCTGAATCAACAGATGTGATAAATTAGGTTTGGTTTATCGAACCCGTACTACTGTTGCTGCAGACAGCCAACAATTATTTACAATTCATTGAAAGTCGTTGCGGCTTGGGTCTAGGTTGAGCGCCTGTTGATGACATCACTCACAAGGCACTTTTGTCGCCACGGCAATGATGTTGTGACTGGGGTGTGGCAGAGAAAAGTGTTTGTGTCATTTAGAAGGAAAATGCGTGCATTATTGTTTTGAGTCACTTTTCAGAAGTTGATAAACATTTCCAAATACATTTGGACACATTTGGACAGCTACATTAAAAGTAGCTGTAAATCGTCAGGGTAGTTAGGAAAGATGCTAAAAACTAGCAACAGATTCGCTGGGTGGGCATCATTGATTTATGGCGTTTATTGGACTATATTTGGCTGTGAGAAAGGGAGATCTGAATGTCTGAATCGTAAAACATAGTGATAATGGATTCTGATGGTTATTGATTCCTGGTTTGATTGTTTAAGTAACACCAGTTAATTTGAGTAGGAAAGTTCATGTAGTCTAACATTATAATCCGTTTCCATTATGTGGAACAATGTCAGGGTATTAATGTTGAAAAGCAACCTCTATAGTAAAAAACAATTGCATATGTTTTGGGAAATTAGCTAGGTTGAATTTGGTTATTTGAGCTTTTCCTCTGATACATAGACATCTGTAACAGGGGCATCAGTTGTTGTTTTTTGAGGAACATGCAGACTGTGTTTTATTTTATTGAGATGTAAACATGAGTCTCTGAGTAATTTTGTCATCTGAACCATTATAGTAGTGAGTTCTTGTATAGTTTGTTTTTTGCTGATTAAAGTGGTTTGTTTATTTGGTTACTGTTTATTGTTTATTTTAGGAGTTGATTTAACTTAATTAAACATTGTATTCTGGTGTGTTTAAGTAGGATTCCTTCTTCCGGGACGGATGGAAGTTATCTAAAATATGTAAGTTGAAGGAGCCATGGGAAAATACGTTTACATTTTTATTAAATACCTGGGATTAAATTACTGATTTCTTACACTGAGAAATGTACGACATTTGCGACAGAGGAAAAAAGTAATACGTTTAGATAATAAATATCAGGTTAAATGCATCTAAGGCTAGCATTTTCACTTAAGTACACATATACATTGACGTTGTTTAAAACGTATGATTAATGATTTGAGGTAAAGAGGAATTATCATTAGGTTTGGTTAATAGTTCACTTTTGAGTTTCTGAATCGATGTAGCACAGTGAATGCTAGTTAGGCGTTTTGTGTTTTTCCTGGGAGAGTGGGAGTTTTATTGTCTCTTGGATGTTTCCTGGGACTATTATCTTGGGGAGAGTGGGTGAGATTGAGGCCATAAACGACCAAATTGAAAAGGGCCTGAAAGGTTTTTGTTTTTTCATTAAGGTTTGCAAATATACACACATAAAACATTTGTTAGGACTATTTGTTTTAGTGCAAAGGTATTTTAAAGGGGCATGCTCACATATGGAGTTTTATGAGTTTTTATTTTATGAGTTTTAATTACACAAGTAAATTTTTTTGATTTTAAGGATAAAGGGTTCTTTAAAATGTCTAGGAACATGACTATACAAGGGTGGTATAACCTTTAACCTTTATCATGGCTGTCTCTTGAGGTCTGATCAGCTTCAGGGGAGGGCCATGAAGATAATGCATTTGTGTTCATTTGGGATACTAGTTTAGAGATAAATTAATTGGCTATTATTGATTTGGTATTACAACAGGAAAAATCTCCTTTGTCATCAATAATAAATGAGGGAAGATATGATACATTGAGGTTTGGACAGGAGATATTTTAAGCCAATAGGGCAGGAAAATACATAAGCATTAAAATTATTTATGAGAAGAAATAAGTTTTAGTTCTTAGGAGTGGTAATTTACTGTGGATAAGGTATCCACACTGTAAAACATATATTAATTATTTATGAGACTGAGTTTAAGGTTAACCAATGTTATTATTGAATAAAAAACAGTGGACTCCTGGGGGAGAGAGCTTATTAGTAAAGAAAGGATTTGATATGGTTAGCATTTGTTTTGGCCATTAGAAGATTTTTATTTAAATAGTATTAAAATTGACAGGGGTATATGGCATATGTGATGGTTTAGGATTATTGATAGGATGGAGATAACCTTAATCAACCTATGTAACTTTAGAGATTGACACTATAAGACATGTTGTTTTTTTAAATCCATGATTTTAGATAAAGCCAAAACAGTGAGACACTTAGTTAATATTTGGATGGAACACATAGTTGTTATTGACTATTATGAGAAAAAGGCAGACAGAGGGGTCTGCCACGCACTGTTGAGATCTTGAAGGTTTGAGAGCAGAGTGGAGAGGGGGGACCAGGACATGAGCAAGGTAGGCTGTGAAATAAGATAGGTGAGAAAAGGGATACGGTTTAAATCAATAAATATATATATATTTAAGAACATATATAAGCAGCACAGATACCTTTTAAAGTAGATAAGTCACTTGACAGAGAATTGGAAAAGGATAGATATGAATGGACGCCCAAGGGAGAATTGGACATGCGGCGAATGAAAGGGGCGTTCCTACATGATAATGTCAGACATAAGGATAATTTACACAAATTTTACCTAAGTCATTGGTTAGGTTAGGCAAGGTAGAGCCAGGTAACAAAGGGGGGATGGGTAAGTTGTGGTCTAGGATAGGATGTGGCCTATTGGATGATAAACTAATAAATAAAAAAAATCTAGCTAAACAAGCAGATATAGAAATAGAAAGAAGTATTGTTGATTACATGAAAAGGTTGTTTGTTTAACCAAACCTGTATGTCCAAGATTTTATGCACTACAGGTGAATTACAGGTGAAGTCACTCAATCCAGTCCCTGAGGCCTGTTGGGGGGACCATACCAAGGACTCCTGGTAACAGCTAGCTGAAAGAGCTACCCGGATTCATATCACACTGCGAGAGGGTAAGACACATTGACACTGTCGAAAAAGCACAGTGTCCGAGAGGAGAACTGGAATTAACAGAATTCCGGGGGCCATCTCTCGGATGAAGATTTCCTTTTCCCCGTCATTCCATCCCTGTGTTTGTTCATAGAAGTGAAAGTGTGTCTGGCTTCTTGCTGATGATGTTTTCTCTGGGAGAGGGTGGGGCTTTATAGGTGGGCGGTCCATCCTGAGCTGTCTAATCGTGGGAGCAGTGTTCCTGATACACCATGAACCCCGAGAAGGCCAGAGGGTAGCTAGTTAGAGAATGAGGATTTTTTGTATTAACCAAGCATAAGAGATCACTTGATCTGGATTGACAGGAAGTTAGAGTAGAGATTGGGAAGGATGTCTCTGTGGAGTTCTATGTAGACCAAATGGGGCCTCTGACTCTTTGGCAGTTAGGACTAAGAGCAGCCATTGTGGAAGACATCTATGCAAGTCCCTGTGTAGTTCATGGAAACAGGTTATAGCTCACATCATGAGAGAGGGCTACATAAATCTACATACCCAGTATGGAAGAAGATGGAGAGTAGTGAAAGTAAGGGTTTCAGTTGACAACCTAGTGCCATTCCGAGTACGAGAAGTTAGAGCAGATGATAGTCAGCCAGAATACAAGCAGAGCCCCAGACAAAGCAGATACTGACCGTAGAGTTGTCCAGAGCCAAGGGCCGATGTGGATGGTTCAGATGAAAGATTTTAAGGAAGAGATTGAGGTGGAAACTGTTATGGGGATTCTAACCTATGGTTAGAATTGATTCAATATAAAGCCAGATCTGTGGCGAAAGAATAATGCTAGGCATGCCTCAGCAAAACCTCAGTTCATAACTATTTTCTTTCCATTTGATGGAATTGTTCGGGTCGATGTGCTGTACGTTTATCCCAAATAACACAGCTCCGGATGGATCAGTGACCAAGGCCTTGGCAGGTTTAACCACCCTAGCTCACGAGTTGGCAGTGAACTCAGGGGTGGATACTTCTCTGACTAATTGGTTTGACAGTATGTTTGGGAAATGGAAAAATGTCATGATTACTGTGTTATGTACCTTCACCTGTGTGACTGTGTTAGTTTTGTGCGGATGTGGTTTGATTCCGTGTGTGAAAGTTCTCATTTCAGAAATCGATGACACAACAGATGATGAAGTACGGACCAATTCTAAGCTCTGACCAGTGAAATGATGAATGTATGGGCACGGATCTAGTGGAGGACGACTCCGGATCTTTTAATTATGAGGAACCGAGATTGGACGAGACTGTATTTGACGTTTAGAGAATTTAGATGGTTACATGTTTCAATGTATAGACTGTTTCTTTAATGAAGATTGTAACGAAAATCCTAAATAGAAGAGTTATGAGTCTGATGTAATTTAGAACAGTCATTGATGTTGATGGAGTGTAAATACATGTATTGGTTTGGTTTATTCTTGTATAACATTTATGTTTCTATATGGTATTTGATATGTAGCTATGAATTGTTTTGTTATTTAGGGTGGATTGTTAGGAATTTTGTTAATAAATAATTAAAACAAATTCTAGCTTTAGATAAAACTATAACTAATTGAACTCTGCACGCCTGGTGAAAAGAGATTTGTGTTGTGGGTTATAAAATAAGCAGAAAGGGTCGTTAAACTATGGTTGAACTGACCCAACTTAGCCCTGAGGTGTTTAGATAAGGCTGTGGGTAACTTTTTAGGTCTTCCATTATCTTGAGTTGTCTGCTAAAGTGGTAATAAATTGAGCCTTCAGGATAATAGATTATATTGTGTGTCATGTGTGTGCGCTGTGAAGTTGGAATGAACTTTTGAACCTGTTTTCTATTTGTCAGGACAATGAGACTTATTCTGTAACCTATAACGTCATATCTTGTATATAAACCTGTTGTTAATGATCAAATGGGAGCGTGCTCCGAGAATAAATTCTATTATCTAATTTTAATAAGACTGTATCCTGTCTATTTTATGTTAATAAGTATCTTACAAATTCTTATAAATAGACAGATTGAATTTAATTAATGAGTACATTAGAGGAATAATTTAATTCCACTAACAATGGGACCCTGTCTAAACCTAAAAATTTGAACAGCGGGGTACCCCAAGGGAGTGTGCTGGGTCCAGTTTTCTTTCTGTTGTATATAAATGATCTGAAATCTGCCTGTACATGTGATATTTTCCTCACAGAGCCCTCAGTGCTGAACTTCTGAATGTCAGTAAAGGGTTATATGACAATAAGGTGTCACTTCATCTTGGAAAAACAGAGTCCATCTTGTTCGAGTCCAAAGGGAAACTGAGGACATTTCTAGATTTTAATGTGTTAGTAGGTGACTTAGTAGTCACAGCAAAATACTGTTAATTATTTTGGATGTGTGCTAGAGGGCAGCGCATGGCACAGAAAGCTATCAGAAGTGAACCATAAAATTAAGATTCTGGCAAGAACCTCCAAATATCTGGATAAAAATGCAATGGTGTCATTGGCAGGAGCTCTTGTTCAGTGCCACTTAGACTATTCATGCGCTTCCTGGTACCCCCAAGGTAATACAAAATGAATTGCAGACATCTCAGAACAAATTAGTCATGATTATTCTTAAACTTCCAGCACATAGTCATCTTGACCAGCTAGCTAGCTAACAGTACATTTTAGCTTAAGACATATAGCTTGCTAGCTAGGTTAACAACGTACCTAGCTAGGTAAACAAAATGTAAGTTCACACACGTCACATAACGTTAGCTAACAATGAACAGCGCCAACAATGCCACAGTGCTGGGAGCTAACCAACCATGTTCAATGTTAGCTAGCTAACATTAGGCTCAACGAGAACAGCAAACGGCTCTGGGAAATAAATAATAACATCAGCTATGGAGCCAGTCAACTAACGTTAGCTAGCTAGCCAACAGTACACTTTAGCTTGAAATGAAACTACTTTCTGTCAAAATTAGAAAACGTGTAATATGTGAAAATGACTATCTTACCTGTATACATCATTGTGCATGGACGCGTCTCACTGTCAGGAATGCCATGTCACGGTTTCCCTTAGTTTGAAGATGTAATCCGGAGACAGGTGTTTCCTCCATCTCTTTAGCTATCATACTCTAATTCCACTGATTTCAAAACTTGTTCCTCCAGAAAGTGGAGAGCCACACTTATGCAGCTCCACTAGAATACATTTTTTAAAGCCGCGTATTATAGGATTACCAATACAGACTGACGAGCTTCTATGGCAGACCAATCCAAACTCGGCATGTCCAGCCCACTCATTATCTCAGCCAATCATGGCTAGTGGGAAGGTTGCTCACAATTTCTGTGGCTTAACCAACAAGGCTTGTAATTTAACAATTGTATTTAATGGCATACAAGTTTATTATTAAGGCACATGAACGTTCACATGTTCAAGGCAGCGTTTATGCCAAAAAACGCATTTTGATAAAAAAATTATAATTAAGTTTAAAAGGCTCTCGTGTGAAGTCGTGACATATGTCTAGTTTCCTGAATCAGGTCACATTTACTTAAGTATTCAGACGCTTTACTCAGTACTTTGTTGAAGTACCTTTGGCAGTGATTACAGCCTTAAGTCTTCTTGGGTATGATGCTACAAGCTTGGCACACCTGTATTTGGGGAGTTTCTCCCATTCTTCTCTGCAGATCCTCTCAAGCTCTGTCAGGTTGGATGGGGAGGGTTGCTGCGCAGCTATTTTAAGGTCTCCCCAGAGATGTTAGATCGGGTTCAAGTCTTGGCTCTGGCTGGGCCACTCAAGGACATTCAGAGAATTTTCCCGAAGCCACTCCTGCGTTGTCTTGGCTGTGTGCTTATGGTCGTCTGAGGTCCTGAGCACTCTGGAGCAGGTTTTCATCAAGGATATCTCTGTACTTTGCTCTGTTCATCTTTCCCTCAATCCTGACTAGTCTCCCAGTCCATGGCGCTGAAAAACATCCCCACAACATGATGCTACCACCACCATGCTTCACCGTAGGGATGGTGCCAGCTACAGAAGTGACGCTTGGACTTCAGATCAAAGAGTTCAATCTTGGTTCCATCAGACCAGAGAATCTTGTTTCTCATGGTCAGAGTCCTTTAGGTGCCATTTGGCAAACTCCAAGTGGGCTGTCATGTGCCTGTTACTGAGGAGTGGCTTCCGTCTGGGCACTCTGCCATAAAGACCTGATTGGTGGAGTGCTGCAGAGATGGTTGTCCTTCTGGAAGGTTCTCCCATATCCACAGAGGAACTCTGGAGGTCTGTCAGAGTGACCATCGGGTTCTTGGTCACCTCCCTGACCAAGGCCCTTCTCCTCGGTTTGGCCGGACGGCCAGATCTAGGAAGAGTCTTGGTGGTTCCAAACTTCTTCCATTTGGGAATGATGTAGGCTACTATGTTCTCGGGGACCTTCAATGCTGCATTTCCCCAGATCTGTGCCTCGACACAATTCTGCCTCAGAGCTCTACGGACAATTTCTTTGACCTAATGGCTTGTTTTTTCCTCTGACATGCACTGTCAACTGTGGGACCTTATTTAGACAGGTGTGCCTTTCCTAATCGTGACCAATCAATTGAATTTACCACAGGTGGACTCAAGGAAACATCTCAAGGATGATCAATGACTAAATGAAAATTGCCATGGCGCCCAGTCTCTTTCAACTGTTAGTATCTTCTTGGACCCCAAGTGATGCAAGCTAGACACTTCTCATTTAATTTAATTGATTTAGCCAGGATACTAGTCCCCTCAGGAACACTTGCCACTGTTCTCCAGGGAGTCCTTCTCACTCTTAACTCTCATCCCTTCGCGATACA
Source organism: Salvelinus alpinus (assembly GCF_045679555.1). Lineage (NCBI taxonomy): Eukaryota > Metazoa > Chordata > Actinopteri > Salmoniformes > Salmonidae > Salvelinus > Salvelinus alpinus. Next base: position 41,594,040 of record NC_092093.1, on the reverse strand, counting down.
ATGTCTACGCCAACAGCATACAATACGCATCAACATCCACTCGTTGAGAAGCCTCTAAAATGTAAACTCAGATTCAGACATCCGCTCAAAACAACCTCAGTTGAGTCACTTAGAAACTCATGTCTCGGTAGCAACGGTTTCATCTGCACATAGTGTCACCCATAGCAAGGGAAGTGAAAAGATACCAATACATACAATAAATGTGTCATTTAGCAGACACTCTTATCCAAAGCGACTTACAGTTGTGAGTGCATACATTGTCATACTTTTCTTCATACTGGTCTCCCATGGGAATTGAACCCACAACTTTGTCATTGCAAGCGTCACGCTCTACCAACTAAGCCACACAGGACAGAGAAGGCTGGCTGAAGTAAGGCGGCAATCAGGACACCAAGGCCTTTGCAATCACTTTTGATTTCCGCGAGAGAACCACAGAAAGGGCTCTTATCAATATTTAAATCACTGGGTGGGTTTTATGTAAGCCTGATAATCTTTTGAGTAGATTGCTGCTAATGCTTAGACCTTCCTCCTCTTTAGGGGCCCTAAACTCTGCAGGTGTCGAGGTGGAAACTAATGGCTTATAGGCATCGAAATCCCAATGCCAACGCTGCCCGTGAACACAATACACACAAAGTCACGCACAGAGCCGCACACTGCAGCAGCATGTGCACAAAGCCACACACACATAGATGACACACAGACATGACACCCACCACACCCACACACACAGAGATAACATGCACACAAACAGAGACAAACAGAAATAGACAAAACATACACACACACACATACACAACCTGCTCCCAACACTCTCACACACACACATCTTGCTTTCAACACACACACACACACACACACACACACACACACACACACACACACACACACACACACACACACACACACACACACACACACACACACACACACACACACACACACACACACACACACACACACACACACACACAAACACGCCCCTCCACCAGCCAAGGTCTTAGGGGCTGTCCCTGCATGACCCCAGGGAACACTTAACCTACGGAACACTAAACTGAATCACACTACAGGATAAACCAGGATGCTGTGTGGCTAGGGACTTCCAATCAGTGTCCGGTCTTCCAATCAGGACAACATATGTTAAACAGAGCTTGGTCCAGTAATTTATGTATATTTCTACAGAAATTACCATTTAAGCTCAACGTTTGTGTCTTCGACTAACCCGAAGAAGCCAGGTATAGTTGTTTGAAGGAATTTTGTAAAAATGTCTGGGCTTATTCTAAGCCTGTGGGTAAACAATGGGCACAACAATTCAATTAAGCCCCAAGGTCAACATTGGACAAAACAATTACATTAAGAGGCAGGATTATTATATTTCACACAATGTTGTTAATGTTGTTAAGTGACTTTGCACCTCATATGTTGTAAGTATACCATATTGTTATTAAAAGCCAGACAATGACATATCATAAAACAAATCTAATTTAAAGGGAATTTGACCCTAAGAACATGACATAAGACATAAGGCATCTCCTTTCAACATGCTTTAGGTTGAAGATTTGACAGAAGGATTTGTGTGGTCTCTACTATTCTGTAGTGCTTTGTCACGCTTTCCCAAATTAGGCGTGGCATTATTGCTGATAATATCGCCCCTCTCTCTCCTCTAACCATCCACACAGTATTTTCTGAGAACAAGCTCCTCTTAATTTGCATTCTCCCTCCACATAACGGCGCATCATAATCAGTTGGTTGAATAAAATAGTCGACTCCTGATGTATGCAATTACTTGGGATTGTTGTGAATAGCCTATGTACGCTATTCTAAACTGGAGTGTGCAGGTACGTACTAGTCCCGACTCCCAACCGATAGTGCATTTATTAGATTGGAATATACTTTATTTCTATGCCTGGTATGTCTTGGTGGTATGTCTTGGTGCAGAGCTGGCAGAGACTCTTTTACTGTGGGCCAAGAGGACAACATAACAATGCAGAGCTGGCAGAGACTCTTTTACTGTGGGCCAAGAGGACAACATAACAATGCAGAGCTGGCAGAGACTCTTTTACTGTGGGCCAAGAGGACAACATAACAATGCAGAGCTGGCAGAGACTCTTTTACTGTGGGCCAAGAGGACAACATAACAATGCAGAGCTGGCAGAGACTCTTTTACTGTGGGCCAAGAGGACAACATAACAATGCAGAGCTGGCAGAGACTCTTTTACTGTGGGCCAAGAGGACAACATAACAATGCAGAGCTGGCAGAGACTCTTTTACTGTGGGCCATGAGGACAACATAACAATGCAGAGCTGGCAGAGACTCTTTTACTGTGGGCCAAGAGGACAACATAACAATGCAGAGCTGGCAGAGACTCTTTTACTGTGGGCCAAGAGGACAACATAACAATGCAGAGCTGGCAGAGACTATTTTACTGTGGGCCAAGAGGACAAAATAACAATGCAGAGATGGCAGAGACTCTTTTACTGTGGGCCAAGAGGACAAAATAACAACGCAGAGATGGCAGAGACTCTTTTACTGTGGGCCAAGAGGACAAAATAACAACGCAGAGATGGCAGAGACTCTTTTACTGTGGGCCGAGAGGACAAAATAACAATGCAGAGATGGCAGAGACTATTTTACTGTGGGCCAAGAGGACAACATAACAATGCAGAGATGGCAGAGACTCTTTTACTGTGGGCCGAGAGGACAAAATAACAAAGCAAAATAAAATCACCCACTCGCTACTAGAGGGTCAATGTTTAAGGTAGTTTGGCGTTTTATTAATTAAATGGAGAAACATTAAACCTGAGATTATAAATAAGAGATTAATAGTTATAAATCTATCTATATTTACTCGGAGAGGAGACACGTGTCGACATAACAACCCATCAAATTAACAAGGCGGCTACATGGAAACCGACAATGTAGAGGGGAAACAAGGTAGCTAGTCACACAATCCCCTTTAAAACTCGTCAAACGACATCGGAATATACTGTAGATCATCTCCTCTAAAGAGGAGCACTCAATTGCTTCCTCTAATTGCAATGACATTTTTCCTCTCAGAGGTTTCAATCAAAAATTGGTCACTGGTATAGATAGTAGATAACATTTTTGCCAGTCGGTAATGTTCTCGATGTTGAGGCCACTTTCTCCAGAGAGCTAGTTTCTTGTTCATAGTTGGGTGCCTCTTAGATTCAAGTTCCCATCTACAGTTTTGTAACATGAGTGTTCTGATGAGGCGGTCTTGCTGTAATTTCTCGGTTTTCAACAACAACCCTAATTCCTTAATTATTGACAAAGATTCATTACATGCTTCCGGTGTGTTAATCATAGGAGATATGTATCTCTTAGCCCCTATTCTAGCTGAACTAAGGATACAAATATGTAAATATACATAAGCTCCACAGATTTCCTCAAAACAAAAACCCATTTAGAACGAGGGAAGTCAGGAAATAGATTCACATAATTGTATCATGTAGAAAACCCAGAGCACAGACGAACAGCGGGCACAGCGGTCCATCTCCCTGGGCATCATGCTAGAATAAGATAAAGAGATGTCCAGAGGTACCTTCAAAGTATTATCTGTATTCTCCCACTACTTAACCCTTGTGTAGTCTTAACATTCTGTATACTGTATAAAAATGACCCGCCTTCACTAAACCCCTGAAATAAATCAGCTTAATTGAATTGTAAACCCCAAATCTATTTTGCATGAAGAAACAACCTGTCACTCATCACAAACTTTGAATATCTAGGTTTTCCCTCTTCACAATGCAGAAAGACTGCATTTAAATCAGTGGACACCACTCATTTTTATTACAACACACCTGTCATAATTTTTTACTATTATTGATAAAAGTACTGCATAGGTGTAAACATCGTTTTTTTTTAGCAAGAGATAGCACTTGTATAGCCTAAAAGTAACAGAAATGTGCAGAAAGTAGTTTTGAATGCATTTTAATTGAAGGAAGACAATAATAGTCTTCAACTTGTTTGGCAACATAGTGATATATTCTTACATACTGTACAACGAGGAATGAGGAACTACAAAATATTTTTTTTGAACCATTGCCACCACCCACAAGGTGTATAAACAACAAAAATAAATAATAATAAAATATGATAGATATAAAACAAAAATGTCGCTCTGGATAAGAGCGTCTGCTAAATGACTTAAATGTAAATGTAAATGTAATCAATCAACTCTAATTAGCACATGTAGGACAGTATGCAAGTGTGTGTGCATGGACATTGCAGATGTATTTCTCACATGTGCAGCACATAGTATTTGTTTTACAGTGCTTCTTTGGGGGGGCAGAATTGGCATCTCCTCCTCTTGCCTGCCCCATTTGCAGCCTCTGGTGGATCAGGACAAGATTCAGCCCCCTGAACAGCTTTCACAAGCGCTGCAGAGGCTGCTGTGTGGGGGAGGCGCTCCCTTCTTTGAATGTGTGGGGTTTACAAGTGCCTTTCCCAGCTGCTCCAGGAACACCCTCCTCTTGTTCTGCTTATCAGGCATTCAGGTAGGGTGGATCTTGTTCTACATCACGAAGGCATTGTATGAGGACACATCACTGATTTTATGGAAGATGACCAGGGGCCAGCGGGCAGTCAAAAACAACATTTAGGGTGTTTTCTCCGCTGTTAAACATAGTGGCGGGTCATTTTTGACCCTTAAGACGACACAAGGGTTAAGTCGGGCCAACAGTTAGGCTAGTTGAGCCACCCTTGTTTGTAGGAAACTATACATACTGTCAAATCAATCATGTGACCAAATATTAAGGAAGAGGTCATCATTTCATAGAGTCTGTGAAGAAAGAAACCACGTGGATAATGTGGTAAGCAAATTAGGTCCAACAAACTGATTTTCACAAAGTTGTGTTATATGTTTCATCATGCTTGTCTAAACCAGAGAAAACAACTGTTCTATAGATCAGTTGGGGTATCTATAATCTTCAATATGAGGTCCTAACCCGTGCATGAGTGTACATCCTCGTAGGGTTAGTGCTATCCTAGGATCATTGGGACGTCCCTACCCTGAACCCCAACGCTTACCTTAACCATAGCCCGTACCGAACCCTAACCTTAACCATTTTAAATGTCAACGTCAATGGGGTAGCGACATCAGCATGGACCTTCCCTGTAGCTGTGTGGGCTAATATGTGACTCGTTTCAGGAAACTAGGCGTGTGTTGCACGTCACTAATTCAGAGGAGAGGCATTTCAACGTAAACATTTATTTTTAATCCAAATGCCTTCTGGAACATGTGCACTTGCTCTTAGTACCAAACCTGTATTCCAGCCATAAATACAAATAAAATTGTTAAATCACAAGCCTAGTTGGTTAAGTCACAGAAGAAGACAGGAACCTTCCCACTAGCCATGATTGGCTAAGATAATGGAAGGACTGGACATGCCAGGGGATGAGTTTGAATTGGTCTGCTATGTAGCATGCTTCTGTCTGTAATGTGAGCTGCTCAGTATGTGTTGAAAGTCCTTTCTACAGCAACATTTTTAAAAGATATAACATTAGCCATCAAGAACTACAAAAATGTTGCTACTTTTCTCAACAGTAGCGCTATCGACAGATCAGTTGTTAAAAGCGATGGGCTACACACGCCACAGTCTGCACACACCACAGTCAGTGTCAGTGTGAACCAGAACAGAGTTAAATGAGAATCTAGATACATTTCCAGATAGTTTATGTTTCTATTTTTGTCAGAAAGTCATTTTCATTGCAAGTCAAAGCATACTGTTAGCTAGCTAGCGAACATTAGCTTGCTGGCTCGCTAGCTAACGTTACGTGTATGATCTGTGTAGTAATATAATTTGCATTGCTAGTTACAGCCTAATGTTAGCTAGCTAACATTGCACCTAGTTGGTTAGCTGTTTAGCTACCTGCAGATTTATACTACAGCTATGACAATGTTTGTATTGGGAGTAGTATGAGTTTATGCCGGTTCATGTTTAGCTAGCTAACTACATGTCTAAACAAAAGACTTATTACATAATCCATCAAGTTAGCCAAGTGTGTCTGGGGGTGATTACAGCCATCTATTGTATTTCATGAACATGTGTACATGTCTAGACAATAGTGACCCATCCACTTAACTAGATGTGGCTGGGGAGTGGTTAAAGCATTTCCTTCACGTGTCAGGTAAGCGTCATCTAAAAATTATAAAATATGTATAAAATATTTTTATCTGGACACTTTGTTTTTGATATTGCCTGTGGCGATTTTGTAGTGACTGAGTGTATTGATGCTCAAAGGGATATTCAATGTCTGCATTTATTTACATTTTTTCATTACCAATAGGTGCCCGTCTTTGCGAGGCATTGGAAAACCTCTTTTGACTGATTTCATGTCTATGTTAAAATGGCTAACCAACAACTGTCACGATGTATTTGAGAGACAAGTGCTCAATGTGCAAATGTATTTGTTTTCAATAAACATATAGATTACATGTCAACAATCTAAGCCATAACAGTCTGTTTTGCCCCATAACTTCTTGTCAATAGGGGGGCGCTGTTTTCACTTTGGAAAGAATCGTGCCCAAATTAAACTGCCTCTTACTCTATTCTAGATCGTACAATATGCATATTATTATTACTATTGGATAGAAAACACGCTCAAGTTTCTAAAACTGTTTGAATTATATCTGTGAGTAAAACAGAACTCATTTTGCAGCAAACTTCCAGACAGGAAGTGAAAAATCTGAAAACGATGCTCTGTTCCAGGGCCTGCCTATTCAATTGCCTAATATTTATCGATATGCATGCACTTCATACGCCTTCCACTAGATGTCAACAGGCAGTGGAAGGTGGAATGGGTGTCTAGCTTGATCTGCGGTCGAACAAGAGCCTTTGGAGTGGTAGGTCAGGAATTTCCTTTGTCTACCAAGGCGCGAGGCGGAGCTCGACATTGGCTTCTGAAAAGCGTTCGGTATATACGGCTAATATCTCCGGCTCTGTTTTTATTTGATACATATTAGAAAAACATCATAAAGTAGGTTTTTTCAACCGAGTTTCATCAGTTTATTCAACGTTTATTGGGACTTTTTGAGTTTTCCGTCCTTTGCGTCGAGAGAAACTGGGAACGTCATCAACATTGGCTAGCATTGTGGCACGAATTCGACAGGAGAAAAGGACATTCTAAAACCAAACAACGATTTATCCTCGACCTAGGACTCCTTGTACAAGATTCTGATGGAAGCTCAACAAAAGTAAGAACAATTTATGATGTTATTTCGTATTTCTGTGGAAAATGTTATTCCTATTCTCTGCCGTTTTGGCGGGCGCTGTCTTGCAATAACGCAAGCTGTTTGTTATGGGAAAGTTATTTTTAAAAATCTAACACGGCGGTTGCATTAAGAACCAGTGTATCTTTCATTTGCCATACAACAAGTATTTTTATGTAAAGTTTATGATGAGTTCTTTGGTCAGATTAGGTGAGTGTCCAAACTAGCTCCGGACATTCTGGTGAATCGATGCTACATATTCACAATGTATAACCACGGTTTGCAGCTCTAAATATGCACGTTGTCGAACAAAACATAAGTGTATTGTATAACCTGATGTTATAAGACTGTCATCTGATGAAGTTGGTCAAGGTTAGAGATTAATTTTATATCTTTATATGGTCCAGTGTGGCTCAGTTGGTAGAGCATGGCGCTTGCAACGCCAGGGTTGTGGGTTCATTCCCCACTGGGGGACCAGGATGAATATGTATGAACTTTCCAATTTGTAAGTCGCTCTGGATAAGAGCGTCTGCTAAATGACTTAAATGTAAATGTAATATCTTTTGCTGGTTTTTGCGAATGCTATCTATGCGGTGAATAAATGCGGTTGTGTGTTTGGCTATTGTGGTAAGCTAATATAATGCTATATTGTGTTTTCGCTGTAAAACACTTTTAAAAAAATCGGAAATATTGGCTGGATTCACAAGATGTTTATCTTTCATTTGCTGTACACCATGTATTTTTCATAAATGTTTTATGATGAGTATTTAGGTATTTCACGTTGCTCTCTGTAATTATTCTGGCTGCTTTGGTGATATTTTTGATGGTAGCTGCAATGTAAAACTATGATTTATACCTCAAATATGCACATTTTCGAACAAAACATAAATTTATTGTATAACATGTTATAAGACTGTCATCTGATGAAGTTGTTTCTTGGTTAGTGACTAATTATATCTCTATTTGGTCGGTTTTTGTGATAGCTACTTATGCGGTACAAACATGGTGAAAATATGCGGTTGAGTCTTTGGCTATTGTGGTTAGCTAATAGAAATACATATTGTGTTTTCGCTGTAAAACATTTAAAAAATCGGAAATGATGGCTGGATTCACAAGATGTTTATCTTTCATTTGCTGTATTGGACTTGTGATTTCATGATATTTATATGCTATTATTTACTTGTGGCGCTATGCTAGGCTATGCTAGTCAGCTTTTACTGATGAGGATGCTCCCGGATCCGGGATGGGTGTTAAGTAGAGGATAATTGCGCACACGTCGGTTTTGTTGCCAAACAACCAACCCGTCTATAGTCAGATGAGAGTTGTGTCTCCAACACAATTTTACACAGCACATTTAATAACAGTAACTAATCAAATTACATTGGTTGTAATAATAAAGCCTGATATTGCAGAAGCCATTTACAAGCATTTTGGAATGCTTAAGGTGCGCAGATGTGCAAGATCATACCTCGCACAACAGCCTCACACAAAGCTGCACACAGTGTGCAGTTTGACTAGGCTACTGATACTGCCTGGGGTTGTTCGACATACAAAATGACTTGTAGCTCAATGACTGAGTGTCAACACCGTTACTTGCTTAGTTCAACACAGAAGGAGAGGACGCATCAGTTGTCACAAAAGATGAGGTACTTTCAGGAGGTAGAAAGAAAGTCATTTGCTAAAAACATTTGTGAACCAGTGATTCGTAGTGTTTGAATCGATTTTCTGACCTATGCATGCTTCATTTTGATCGATTCGGAGTCCCACAGACCGATGCATTTCTATCTTAAAAATACTAACTGGGGACCGATGCTTATTGGTGACTTGTTACATACCTATATTAACCTTTTTTTATTTTTTTTTAAATGATTTAGAGTGAAAACCTGATTTTTTTTGGAAAAACCTGTAACATTTTCGGGGAAACTAAATGGAATCAGGCCAAAAAAAAAGACAGATTTTATAGGGCCCTAATATTCCACGATATGCAATACATAGAATCACTGTAAGATTTTATTCGACAACGATCAACTTGGCATGATATAGGCCTTTCATAATAACAAGGTACTCACAACAGAAAGAAATAGAACAAAAGTAGACCTATTTCGTGGTATGTATGACCTATGCACATTGTACTAGTGGATATAGTCAGCAGATGATGGCCAGCAGTGTTTTCTGCATCCTGTGTGGTGCGGTGGGCATAATCAGGCCTAATTGCCTCTCCCAGGAAACTCAATTACTGTGTGACAGAGACTCAAGTCTCAGTGGGGGAGAAATGTGATATAGAGCAGCTTTCTAATGTTTTTTTAGTTGATAGGGCTCCACAGTTGCCCGATAGAAGGCAATAGGGGCACTAGTTGTTGGTCTAATAGGGTACATTTTCAAGAGGTTCTGATCAATCACTTTAGCAAGTGAAATGTAGAATTCAAGAAACAAACTTCGACAAAAAAAAAACTGCTAAAACGGGAAAATGAACATGCATGACTAAAACATGGGTCAAGAAATGCTGTAGAATAGCCCTGGACTAATTCAAACAAACAACTGTAGAATAGCCCTGGACTAATTCAAACAAACAACTGTAGAATAGCCCTGGACTAATTCAAACAAACAAACTGTAGAATAGCCCTGGACTAATTCAAACAAACAACTGTAGAATAGCCCTGGACTAATTCAAACAAACAACTGTAGAATAGCCCTGGACTAATTCAAGCAAACAACTGTAGAATAGCCCTGGACTAATTCAAACAAACAACTGTAGAATAGCCCTGGACTAATTCAAACAAACAACTGTAGAATAGCCCTGGACTAATTCAAACAAACAACTGTAGAATAGCCCTGGACTAATTCAAACAAACAACTGTAGAATAGCCCTGGACTAATTCAAACAAACAAACTGTAGAATAGCCCTGGACTAATTCAAACAAACAACTGTAGAATAGCCCTGGACTAATTCAAACAAACAACTGTAGAATAGCCCTGGACTAATTCAAACAAACAACTGTAGAATAGCCCTGGACTAATTCAAACAAACAACTGTTGGAGAGAAAACCTGTTCTGAGTGGAACGGCACACCCAACTGTACAAAGGAATCACAGCCTAGGCAACAGCAACAGACAACGCAATGAATTCATCTCCGCCAGCATGATTTGTTCATTGTTTTCCAACAGTATATTGCATCATATCAAAAGACGTGTAAGCAAGCAGAGTGCAACAACTAAAACACGAGGCCTACTGTGTGAATTGAGGCATAGTAAACACAATTGAATGAATTCGACAACACATTTTGCAATAACAGATTGCGGCAGTAATGTGCCTTCAAAGGGATCAAGCCGAGGGCGTGGTCCAGAACCACACAATCACCATGGGGACTAAATAGCAACTCTGCTGCAGTTGAATAACTAGCATCTATCCCTGAACTTATTTTCTATTCCACTGTCCAAGCCAGTTACTTAAGTGTCTTAAAAGTGGGGTGTTTAGGCTGTCTCTGTGTGGCCTTGTCTGCTTTTAGCTGGGCAGTGTTCAAAAGGTACAAAACAGAAGAATATGCTCCAAAACAGAGTTAAACGGGGTGGTACTATGTGAACTTGTCCAATAAGAAACACTAGTTTCCGTTTCCTGCTACCAAAAAATTGCTACGCTCTGACCTAATGGTGAGATTTCTGGCACAAAATGGATGCCATGGCATTATCCAGGTGGGTACGTCACATTAGCAGTGGATGAGGAAAGTACTCCCGATACAATGTAAAGCACCAGGAGCACCTAGAACAGCACTAGCTGCAAATCCAATCCATTATTATCAAGGCCAACACACTGAATACACTATTGGATACAAACAACCAATCAACAGTGGGTTCTACAATAGTGTATACCTACTACTACTGCTGCTGCTGGCCCTATGATATAGTTGTGGGACCCTAAAGTAGCCTAGCATATATTACACTACATGGCAGAGCACTAGCTCCTACCCTTCAGAATGGGATAGCGCGCTATGCAGTTTAGCCTTGCGGCTGACATGCTGTTTTCATTGCACTTTGTAGTTTGCATGGCACTGGTGTGTGTGTGCATCACTCTGCTCTGTTTCCGAACATTCCGTGGTGGTTTGGGGAAGCCACAGCCTGCTAGCTGGTCCAGCAATGACAGCTGGTATAGAGAAACATGACTAGAATATGGGTGGAGAAAGTCTGAAATATCCCCCTCTCTTTTCCTACAAGGAGTTAATCGTGTTAACCTTGTCTTCGGGCATACCACTTCTCACGGAGGAAAGGAAGCAGATGAGGACTATTGGATTGGGACACAGCCCATGAAGCTCAATGGCAGGCAGGTTCAAGAGGGATTTAAAACATGATATGATGTCAAAGGATAGGAGTTCTGAATTTTTATTTATTTTTTGAGAACGTCAATGTTCTCTCAGCCTAGGTCATAATGACCAACAGTAGTTTCACCTAATGAGAGTCACATTACCATAGTGAACTTTATAAAAAGTGTGAGAAAAAAAAACCTGCAGTTTGAGGACAGGACAGAAAGCTGACAAACACATGTCCATGTTATAGCAGACACACAGGGCTGCAAAGAACGTTTTGACATTGCATTCATCTCCATTCATCTCCATTTCCGGAAACACATTAGCAGAACAGTCAAGCTTTACAGATCTCAAACATTGAGGTCAACCACACATTAGTACATTAGACAGCTTCCTTTTCAAGTGTCTTATTTCTTCATCCTTGTGTGAGGGGATGGAGTTTCCTTGTCAATGTTAGGGGGGGAGTTTTATTTTATGGACTCTGTTTCTTGAGCAAAACCAAAGTTATGGGTTCAACTACTAACATAAGGCAAGATAAACTTGTCAGTAAACTACAGTAGTAGACAACAGTTCTGACCAGTGCTGGTAAAAGCACATTCCTCAAATAGTGCATTTCATCAGCTGCCTCTCTTCCTCTAAATGTCTATTCTCCTCCTCTTCACACTTCTCCAGGTGGCCCTCGATCCTCTGATTTGGGATGCCTTGTGCCTCCTTCGGACCGCTTTGCCACCGAACGCGTGTTCTTCTCTATATGACACATAGGAGAGGGGATATTGGATGGTGCACTGAATAAACCAATGCACGAATGAATAAATACATGATCAAACTTTATTGATCATCAGATGGGAAATTGCATGTGACAAGTAATGTCGCCTCATTTGTAGAGATACTAATGGGAATAGCAATGGTGATACTGTATATAAACTACAAGCTACCCTAAATTGCTAAATTATCACCCATGGCTGTCACACTTAAGTTTGAAATGGCTGCCTGCATTGTTAGGATGGAATGAATTAAATTCTGGAATTAATCCATGTCAACTTTTTCTTAATCTTTCTCAGTCTATTTGATTGAATTTCAAATAATTTCATGACTTGGGTATGTTATCGTGTTTGTGTATGCATGCGTCTGTGCCTATGTTTGTGTTGATTCACAGATCCCGCTGTTCCATGAGGTGTATTTTGACCTTCTTAATTCTGATTCTACTGCTTGCATCAGTTACTTGATATGGTATAGAGTTTCATGTAGTCATGGCTCTATGTAGTACTATGCGCATCCCATGGTCTGTTCTGGACTTTGGGACTGTGAATAGACCTGTTGTGGGATGTCTTCTGGGGTATGCATGAGTGTCCGTGCTGTGTGCCAGTAGTTCAAACAGACAGCTCAGTGCATTCAACATGTCAATACCTCTCATAAATACAAGTAGTGATGAAGTCAATCTCTTCTCCACGCCAGGAGAGATTGACATGCATATTATTAATATTAGCTCTCTGTGTACATCCAAGTTCTGAACAAATTGCAATTTTTCTAAGTCCCTTTTTGTGGCACCTGACCACACGACTGAACAGTAGTGCAGGTGCGACAAAGCTAGGGCCTGTAGTACCTGCCTTGTTGATAGTGCTGTTAAGAAGGTAGAGCATCGCTTTAATATCCTCAGTCTTTTTCCCTCCAAGTTGTCAGACCCCGGTGGCTTGTCATTGTTGATAAAAAAAAAAAAAACTGCACTTCCACACTCACTTTATGGAATTCAATGCTTGTCTTTCATAATTTGGTCAGATATACTTGGATGTGTAGTGTCAGTTTTAGTTGCTGACATGTCATGACTAAGTTTGCTAATCTTGCCAATTAAAATTGCCAAGTAGTTGGCAATATCAGTTGGTTTTGTGATGAATTCGCCATCTGATTCAATGAATAATGGAGCTGAGTTTGCCTTTTTTCCCAAAATGTAATTTAAGGTGCTCCAAAAGCTTTTTACTATCATTCTTTATCTCATTTATCTTTGTTTCGTAGTGTAGTTTCTTCTTCTTTTTATTGAGTTTAGTCACATGATTTCTCAATTTGCAATACCTTTGCCAAATCGGTTGTGCAGCCTGACTTATTTCCTTTTACCTCATCCCTCTCAACCATACAGTTTTTCAATTCCTCATCAACCGACCGGGATTTAAATGTTTTTATAGTCATTTTCTTAATGAGTACAAGAAGTTTTGTAGTGATTCCTATGTTGTTGATGTAAAAAATATTTGTTGGATCATGGTGTGTAATGAGGAGCAAACAGACGCTGCACTTGACACATTTATGAAATTGCTTATTCCAGTTACTATTAAGCATGCACCCATTAAGAAAATGACTATAAAAACTGTTAAATCCCAGTGGATTGACGAGGAATTGAAAAACTGTATGGTTGAGAGGGATGAGGTAAAAGGAATGGCAAATAAGTCTGGCTGCACAACCGATTGGCAAAGGTATTGCAAATTGAGAAATCATGTGACTAAACTGAATAAAAACAAGAATAAAGTACACTATGAAACAAAGATAAACGATTTAATGATAGTAAAAAGCTTTAGAGCACCTTAAATGAAATTTTGGGGAAACAAGCCAACTCGGCTCCATCATTCATTGAATCAGACGGCTCATTTATCACAAAACTATTGCCAACTACTTTCATGACTTTTTCATTGGCAAGATAAACAAACATGCCAGCAACAAACGCTGACACTACACATCCAAGTATATCTGTCAAAATGTAATTCCGTAAAGTGAGTGTGGAAGAGGTGAAAAAAATTATTGTTGTCTATCAACAATGACAAGCCATTGTGTGCCCTCAGGCCTGGAGGGAAGCTATAGTCATTCCGCTACCCAAGAATAGTAAAGCTCCCTTTACTGGCTCAAATAGCTGACCAATCAGCCTGTTACCAACCCTTAGTAGACTTCTGGAGAAAATTGTGTTTGACCAGATACAATGTTATTTCACAGTAAACAAATTGACAACAGACTTTCAGCACGCATGTAGAGAAAGACACTCAGCAAGCACGGCACTTACACAAATGACTGATGATTGGCTGAGAGAAATTGATGATAAACTGATTGCGGGGGCTGTTTTGTAAGACTTCAGTGCAGCTTTTAACATTATCGATCATAGTCTGCTGCTGGAAAAACGTATGTGTTATGGCTTTACACCCCCTGCTATAATGAGGATAAAGAGTTACTTGTCTAACAGAACACAGAGGGTGTTCTTTAATTGAAGCATACCCAAACATAATCCAGGTAGAAGCAGGAATTCCCCAGGGTAGCTGTTTAGGCCCCTTGCTTTTCACAATCTTTACTAACGACATGCCACTGGCTTTGAGTAAGGCCAGTGTGTTTATGTATGCAGATGACTCAACACTATATACATCAGCTACTACAGCGACTGAAATGACTGCAATACCTAAAGACCTGCAGTTAGATTCAGAATTGGTAGCAAGGAAAAAGTTAGTCCTAAATATTTCCAAAACTAAAAGCATTGTATTTGGGGCAAATCATTCACTAAACCCTAAAACTCAACTACATCTCGTAATGAATAATGTGGAAATTGAGCAAGTTAAGGTGACCAAACTGCTTGGAGTAACCCTGGATTGTAAACTGTCATGGTCAAAACATATTGATACAACAGTAGCTAAGATGGTCCATAATAAAGCACTGCTCTGCCTTCTTAACAACACTAACAAACAAGGCACCTGGACTACTGTTCAATTGTGTGGTCATGTGCCACAAAAAGGGACTTGGGAAAATTGCAGTTGGCTCAGAACAGGGCAGCACGGCTGGCCCTTAAAAGTACACGGAGAGCTAACATTAAGGACATGCATGTCCATCTCTCATGGCTCAAAGTGGAAGAGAGATTGACTTACCCATTACTTGTTTTTGTAAGCGGTGTTGACAAGCTGAAGGTACCGAGCAGTCTGTTTAAAATACTAGCACACAGCTCGGACACCCATGCATACTCCACAAGCATGCCACCAGAGGTCTCTTCACATTCCCCAAGTCCAGAACAGACCATGGGAGGCGCTTAGTACTACATATAGCCATGACTACATGGAACTCTATTCCACATCAGGTAACAGATGCAAGCAGTAGAATCAGAATTAAAAAGCAGGTAAAAATACACGTAACATAAGTATTTTTACCTGTTTTTAAATTTTGATTCTACTGCTCGCATCAGTTACCTGATGTGGAATAGAGTTCCATGTAGTCATGGCTCTGTGTAGTACTGTGTGTAGAATGTAGTACTATATATATCTATATATATATATATATATATATATATATATATATATATATTTACACACTATCGTTCAAAAGTTTGGGGTCATTAAGAAATGTCCTTGTTGTTGAAAGAAAAGCAAATTTTTTTGTATATTAAAATAACATCAAATTGATCAGAAATACAGTGTAGAATGTTAATGTTGTAAATGTATATTGTAGCTGGAAACGGCAGATTTTTAATGGAATATCTACATTGGCGTAAAGAGGCCCATTATCAGCAACCATCACTCCTGTGTTCCAATGGCACGTTGTGTTAGCTAATCCAAGTTTATAATTTTAAAATACTAATTGATCATTAGAAAACCCTTTTGCAATTATGTTAGCACAGCTGAAAACTGTTGTCCTGATTAAAGAAGCAATAAAACTGGACTTCTATAGGCTAGTTGAGTATCTGGAGCATCAGCATTTGTGGGTTCGATTACAGGCTCAAAATGGCAGGAAACAAAGGACTTTCTTCTGAAACTCGTCGATCTATTCTTGTTCTGAGAAATGAAGGCTATTCCATGTGAGAAATTGCCAAGAAACTGAAGATCTTGTACAACGCTGTGTACTACTCCCTTCACAGAACAGCGCAAAGTGGCTCTAACCAGAATAGAAAGAGGAGTGGGAGGCCCTGGTGCACAACTGAACAAGAGGACAAGTACATTAGAGTGTCTAATTTGAGAAACAGGCACCTCAAGTCCTCAACTGGCAGCTTCATTAAATAGTACCTGCAAAACACCACTCTCCATGTCAACAGTGAAGAGGCGACTCCGGGATGTTGGCCTTCTAGGCAGAGTTCCTCTGTCCAGTGTCTGTGTTCTTCTGCCCATCTTAATTTAATATTTTTATTTGCCAGTCTGAGATTTGGCTTTTTCTTTGCAACTCTGCAATCTGTTACTCCCCAACCCTGGATATGGTTACTATATCCAGGGTTGGATACTGCTGTCAAGCTAATTTCTGCAGCATTAATAAAAATGTGATCAATATATTTCATTCCTGTCTGTTTGTAACTCCCCTGGTAGGTTGATTGATAACCTGAACCCGGTTGCAGGCACTGGTTACAATAGCAAGAGTCAGAAGAATTGCAATGTCTCCCCCTAGTGAGATTCATAGGAGACACACCTGAGTTGGCTTCTGGTTCATTAAAGTGACTGGCCCGACAAGTCGGTAATATGAGCTGAATAACTGCTTTTGGTTTTTGACCAGCAGGGTTGCCACGCTCCGTTCGGCCTTTCTCCTGTCCTCCTAAACTTTTTATAAAGAATTAGACATGTCATGTGATATAGGTGAGGCCTCAATGCAGCCAAAGATATTAGGAAAATCTAGGTAACCAATTCAGTGTGTTTGTATGGGTTCTGCCTTGTAGGTCATAAAGCCTCTACTGAAAACAATACACCATCGGCCATTCAGATAAACGCTTAAGAATATGCTAAGTGTAAAAGGCTTCAGTTTTGACTCAAACAGAGTAGCATATCAACATATGGTATTTACCTTCGTGTGATATTGGTTTCTTTCAGTCGGGGCAATGCACTAGCTACTGATAGCCACTCACGTTGAACCTCTCCGGCGAAGCCTCGTTTCTCCTCATCTCTTCGATCCTCCTTTCCAGCTCTATGGCTGTATTGGATGGGTGTACAACCTCCGGCTCTGCAGAACACTAGCAAGGGGAGAACATTTGAGTTAATTAACAAGCAACTGTATAGCATCTTTGTGAAAAGTAACTGTAAAGGAAAAACAACATTTGCTGGAATGATCAGAAGAACATGGAACAATAACATCCACAATGGCCAATGAGAGAGAACCCTTACTATGGGCCTCGTTTCAGCGCTGCTGTCCTGAGCAGGTGGCTGGGTCCGCTTGAAAGAACACCTGCGTTAACTAGTCTCACCTTTACAACAGTTTTTCTTCTTCTTCTTCAGAAGAAGAAGATTTTTCTAGTAGGATGGTGCGCCATTCAGCGTTGTAGATGAATGACCACAACACCTTTGTCCTGTTGACTCTTGCGTTGGCATAGACCATCACCGAGTTTGCAAAACAGAATGAAAGTGTAGTCTTTAACAAGGAAAATGTCATTTGAAAAACTGAAATATTGAGTAAACATGCACCACTAGATAGCTGACTAAAGCCAACTTATAGCTTTGCTAGAGTTTTTTGCCAAAGCTAACTAGCAGCTATAACGTTAGCTAGCATTGCTAGAATTGTGACTTTGCCACAAAATTGACAGAGTAAAAATTCACAAGTAGGAATAATGTTTGTAGCAACTAAATTACCTAGCTATATCAAAAGAAAACGTATCTTGTACTTTATTTTACCTTTAATACTAACGTTATGGGCCATGATGAATTTGTAAACCAATACACTTTGGCAAGCACATTTTCTCCGCCTTTTTGCTAGCTACCACCGATAGCTAGCAATATTTTGGGAGGAGTTGAGTGAGAGTTTAGAATGTCGGGGCAGTATTTGCGTCAAACAGAGCAGGAGGCACAGACAATTAACTAATCAATGATTTAATTCAAATGCCCACCTGACCAACATAGCAGGCCTAGCCTTCTCCAGGTACCACCTAGGTTTGATTTGGACAGTTATGCATGGTGCATTGACAGATAAAAGCAGTTTGCACCATACTTTACTTGGTTAACACTATCAATCTTGTTTGTTCATGTCGTGCAATCAGTTGCTGTATCACGACCATTAACTTGTGTCTATCCTAAAAATACTCCATATCAACAGTGTAGCTTCAGCAAAACCAATCATAATATACCATTTGCATTGCAAATGAACATAACTCTGTTATCTGCCCTGTTTGGATTATACTCTAAATCATTAGAGTACAAACCAGTGCTCGATCCCTCTGATATATGGTCTAGCTACATATCTAGGACTGCTGCCAGGTGCTGACTGAGGGAGCTAGACTTATTTTGTATATTTTTCCATCATGAAATATATAATATTCAAAAGGCACTCGCACATCTGAGCAATCTTATTTGCAGGTGCATGGCAACAACTGAACAAGATGAAGGAAAAAGGAAACCGCACACTGCTCTTGATAGTATCACTGATGTTTAATAAGCTTACGTATCGGCCACACGGCCTTCGTCAGAGCTTTAAATATCAGTGATACTATCAAGAGCAGTGTGCGGTTTCCTTTTTCCTTCATCATGAAATATATAAAATACTCAGTGCTTGACTCGGACGGAAATAGGTTTCGGTACTCATTTTGGGTGTCAGGACTGCTTATATTTAGGTGCAGGAGCTCCACAATACTTTTGAGCTAATATTCTATAAGAGAAAGAGGAGCTCAAGCAGTATAATATTTTTTTCATAACTCAGCTCCGACGAGCACCTGCTGAAGTCAAGCACTGAAAATACTACAACCCTTGCCTAGGTAGGTCCGTTATGATCTCTTCAAAGTGGGTTAACTGTATTGGAGCCATTGTTAGCAAGTTTGCCTCTGGCCTGTTGTTGCTCCCTACATTGTGATCAGAAGTGGGATGAGTCTATCAGAGTTGCGTATACACGTGAGGGACTTGTTATGTTGAAGCCAGGGTACACGCTTTTCCAAACGGAGGGGATAGTGTAACAACCCTTGACCTAAGTAGGCCTGTTACGATTCCCCCCCAAGTGGGTTACCGTTTTGGAACAGTGATTAGAAAGTTTGCCTATGGGCTTTGAGACCCAGAGGGGAGTTGCACTGTTGCTATCTGCTACAATACTTTGTATTTATGTGGTAATGAAGTAAATGGGAGACAACATGAAAGACTAATTAACATAACCCACTGGAGTTTGATACAAACAAAATGTTTTTTTTCACATGGAGAGTATGCACTTGGTTTATTCAGACCTTGAGAAAAAGCATCTATATCCAAATGAAAACATTTATCGTGGGTAAATCATATATTTTTTTGAACAGCCTTACAAACAGGTGCGATAATGTTTTGACCTCTCAGAAACCCAAACATCATTCAACCAACAAAACTGACATTTCCGAGCGTGACCTTGTTAACACAACACAACACAACCCAATGAAATGACCACCAAAAAACAGTGACAGTGATAAAACTAAATTCAGATCCTTAAAAGATGACTCGTCACTCTTGCTCTTCTGAAACAGAATATTTAAAGAGCCATTTAGCACTACTGTGAAAAGTAACAAACAGCTAGACAATTAACCTTTGAGTGTACTAGGCCTACCTTTTACCAAGGGAAATCAGCATCACTTGGGGTGAGTTATAAGATTGTATGTATGTATTATTTTAAAGGTTCCAAAATCTAATAAATTCCAGAAGTAAAAATACAAAAATGATAAATGACCTATGCTTTTGTATAACACCAGTTTGGGTTCTGAAACTCATTTCCGTCCAATAGTTAAGCTATGTAATATAAAAGGGGGATTTTTTTTTCTCCTCAGAACCATGTTAGCTCATAAGGTACAGTTATACACAGAAGATGCATGGTTCTTGAAAAACTGTTACTGTGTGAAGGAAATGTCCTTTACCCTGATTTTGATTGAATGGGGTCCTGAGTTGTGGATTATACAAACATTTGCTTGCTTGCTCATTAATAATGCTTATTTTAGCCCCTGAAGGGATGTCACCCTGTTAAGGTAAGTAATAGACAACATCCATACATGGTTATTTTGTAAGCTACATTGTGATGGCCTAAGAGGCTTCACCAGCTCCCACACTAATGCATGTCGTGTCAAGATGTTCAGATATTATGTTATCTCTGCAGTGCAACAAAACAAAACGATTGGCATTTCACAGTAGCAACATGTGTGTGATACTATCTAACATGCAGGAGACATATTGCTCAAGTAGTACCCCGCAATACAACACCAATGTAGGACAAACCTTAATATTGGCTGTGTAATGCAATCAAACAAAAAGGGCTGATCTGATTGGTCTGCCTGTGTAAACGCAACCAAGTTAATACAAAGGCAAATGTAAAGGGAAGCTTTAAATGTAACACAAATGTTACTTTGATACCTATCCAAGCTGAAGAGGAGGCTAATGCAACATGAATGAAATAGAAATCACTTAGTACATAAAAGTTCCTAAGAGTGGATTCAGACTTAATGATTTTAGGCTGTGTACAGTATACAAAAAGGAAATATTACAGTTTTTGGATTTGTCTGTAAAGCCAAATTGATGGCTGTCCTAGTCACTGGGTACAGAAGTTCTGTTGCTAATTGTATAGGTCATTTACAATACCCCTACCTTGCCATGAAATCTGAACAACAATCATAATGTAGACGTCAACCATTTTCTCACACAGTCATTTTTCAGTTTTGTGTTTACTAATATTGCATAGTAAACAGATTAAATAATTGATTGTGCAAAAGAGCGAGTGCATGCTCTAGCCTTTGTGGCATGAACAATTTCATAGGGAAATAGGTTATAACCATTGCCAATAGTTCAGTATGTGTTTCTATTTGTTCTGGTTCCAACCAGTGGAGCAATTCTAGTGTTTTTGTGTATTGACATTATTTTAAGTGTATAAGTGCTGGTACAGTAACTACTCAACAAGACTATGTTGAAGTGTGGATTCATATTACAATTAAACATTTTTTTATCCACTTCATTCCATTAACTGTGTATTGCATAGGCTATGTTTGCTAGACACTAGATTCCAAAAGCATTCAAACATGAACAAATTTTCTAAGGATTTGTCTATAAATGTTCACATTTTTTATTTAACTAGGTAAGTCAGTTTAGAACAAATTCTTATTTACAATGACGACCTACACCGGCCAAACCCGGACGACGCTGGGCCAATTGTGCGCCGCCCTATGGGACTCCCAATCCTGTCCGGTTGTGATACAGCGTGTACTCGAACCAGAGAGTCTGTAGTGACGCCTCTAGCACTGAGATGCAGTGCCTTAGACCGCTGCGCCACTCTACTGTGTGTGGCAAATGTGCTAAGGATTTGTCTACTTTATGTGGCAATGTCATCAAATTACATGAATGTGTGTTTAGTGCAGGGGTGGAAAACAAATAGACATCAAACTCAAAAATATATGCCTCAACTTTTAGGCAATAAGACACTTCGATTAGGCATACATTTTGAAAGTGCAGATTTAGTAGGTTATTTTTTGGGGTGTTTAAGTGCATACATTTGTTCTCACGTTTATGACTTTGAAGTAACAGACACATTCATTCAGGCAGGACACAGTCTTTTGGTGTGTTTGGAGTTGTAGTGGCTCCGCATGTCCTTGCGAAGGCGAAACTTCTCCCCGCAGACGCCACAGATGTACAGGTGCACATCCATGTGTTTCTCCAGGTGCTCGCCGCTGGGGAAGATTTGAAAGCACACCTGGCAGATGGTCTCCCCGGCCGACAGGTGCGAGATCATGTGGCGCACATGGTCGTGTTTGAGGAAGGTGCCCTGGTCGCACACGGGGCAGACGTAGCGCGCCATGCCCTTGTGCATGTCGGTGTGCAGCCGGAGCTGCCGCTCACGCAGGAATTGCTTGCCGCACGTCTGACAGCTGAACTGCTTCTCCTTGGTGTGGACGGTGTAGTGCTCCCGCAGGTGGCAGCGCTGGTAGAAGCCTTTGCCACAGATGGCACAGAAATGCTTGCGCCGATGGTCAGGCTCGACACCGCCATCCTCCAGCAGGACAAGGCGGAACAGCTCCTGCTCGTGGCAGGTCAGAGTGTGTTCCAAGGCCAGGCTCTCACTCTGGAAAAGCAGGCCACAGTGGGGGCAGGCCAGGTCGCCCCCCTCCAGCAGCCCATCGTCCATGGCCTGCAGTTCCTCTGGCAGGGGCGTGTCGCCTTCCTCCCCATGAGAGTCAGTGTCTGCACTCTGAGGTTCGCCACAGCGCTCAGCATGCTCCTGCAGTTGCCACCCCTTGATTAGGACCTGGCCACACCTCCCACAGGCGCAGATGTGGCCCATGTGGCTGGAGATGTAGTGGGCTGACTGGTACTCCTCCGTGAGAAGTTCTCCGCACAGCTCACATGGCAAACTTTCCCCGTCCTTCTTCTCCTCTTTAATCTTGTGCATCTTAGCAGGTATGCCAGAATCCTCATTGCTGGACATGTGCCCTTCAAATGTCTTGTTGCTGTTGTTCATGACGGGAACACCAGCCTCGGGCTCCTGGTCAAATTTAATCGGGTCCCTCATAGTGTCATTGAGTGCACTGTGCCTCGCACTGATATCTCCCACCTGGACCACTTTAATGCCATCCATCATCTCGGACACCACGTTTTCTTCCGGCTCCACCTTGATGGTGATATTTCTGGCAGATCCAGGCTCGTTTTCCATACCAGTTGCCACAGACTTGATCGCCGTGTTAGAGTCAGATTTGTGGTCCGGCCAATCTCCTCTAGCCTTGCAGACCACCCTGTGCTCCTCCATCCCCTCAGAGGCCGAGCTCTCCGCCTTGCTGGAATCATTGTCTGTCTCTGCGCTGGTCCTGGGGACCTGGAAGGCCTTACGGTTGGTGCAGGTGAGGATATGCTCAATCAGCAGCTTCTCGCAGCTGAAAACAAAGCCGCAGTCTTCGCAGGTGTATGTGCGTCCGAAGCGGGGGCGCTCTTTTAAGGTGGCGATCCGGGCGCTGGGCCTCTTGCGCAGGTCACAAGGTTGCTCAGCTACACTGTCTAGAAACGGTGATGCTACTACTACCAAAGGGGGTGCCACATCCTCCACCACGAGTGGAGGCCTGTTGACTGGGACAGGAATGCTTGGTCGCACAGGCACAGCAGTAATTGCAACTTTGGGCAAACTTTTGGGCTCGCTCTCTGGGGCACCTAGCTTCTGCTGCTCATACATGCGGACTCCAAACATCATTTTGCCGATAATTGCCGGGCCAGCGGAGGAAGAGGAGCTGGGCGAGGTGGTGGAGGAAAAGGAAGAGGTAGAGGAGGACGGTGTGAGGTTTGAGGCGCTTCTGATGTCCCCGAGGTCCTCCAGGGAGTCGGGGATGTAGTACATCTGCAGGAAGGCCATTGAGGCCTTGAGCGCCTCGAACTCGTAGCTGCCCACCACGATGCGGCCCAAGTACATGAGCTGCAGGATTAGGTCGAAGCACTCCGCACTAATCTGCATGTTGCTGAGGTCCATGCGCGCCGTCCCCTGTTGGTCTTGGATGAACATCATGCGGAAGTAGGAGCTGCAGGCAGCCAGCATGGCCTTGTGGGCCCGGAAGTAGATGTCGCCGATGGCGATGCAGCAGTCACACAGGAAGCCCCACTCCCGCTGGTTGTTGAGCTGCTGCAGGACATGCTCGCTGTGGCTCGGCCTCGCCATCAAACTGGAAAAGGAGCAGAGAGATGCTTCAATCTACAGATGCTAAATAACAGCAATGTGGCACCAAGTCTGTTCGAAAACAAGTGTGTAAACTTGTGCAGAGACCAATTGCATGTCTTACGATGTCTTTATAAGCTAAATTAAGCTGTTATTTCTTCATGATACCCCTAGTAAAATAAAGGTTAAATACAACAATATAAGAGACATATCTGAATCAGTCTTTTCACAACACAAGAGGAGACCCAACAAACGCAACATAAAAACAAAATTGTAGGTACTCCACACTCCTAGGCATTTGATAATTTATTACATTATTTTTTAAAGATTAACACTCATGCCTTAACAAGGTGGAATACGAAGGTCGCCCCACTTCTTGTGTTGTCTTCACTTTGAATGAAAACAATAGGGTTGAGCCCTGAGCCGCCTTGGGCTGGCCTTTTGGGCAAGGTGTGTCATTGTGCTAAATCCTGCCTACTCAAACGACGCTGCTGCCATGGCTCCGGGGCTGAAGAGGAAAGAAAGTCACCTGCGAGCTGCAGCCGCCAAAAGCAAACACAGAGCAGACTAACCCAACAAGCTAGCTAACTTGTTTGCAGATAAACTGTCCTGGTAGCAGGGACAACATTTTCAGAAAATATCGACAGAAACAAGCATAATTCTCAGTTTTTGGATCTGAATCAACTCGACAAAAGAAGTGAGAAAAAGACTGCTCATGACCAATCCAGAAACTGGATAAACTTTGGAATACATTTTGAAAGTTGGAAGAGTGCCGCCGAAATGGCCCCCTTCTCATGGACTGGTAGGTAACTGTTGGGTGGAGTTTTTAGCCTGCTAGCTACTAACCTTAGTGAATACAATGTTGAAGCTAGAAAACATGGCTACTTAGCTGGCTAGCTAACATCTTCTGTATTCCGACTTTTGTTCTCAAAGGAATCTAACTATAGCTATGGGATGTAAACACATTTGTGCACTTCACATTTGTGCACAACACTTTACTTGATCACACCACAACTCGGTAATCATAAGGCATACACCCTTTCCCTTCTTCTTACCAGAGAGATGATTGTTTCTGTCGGCGCGATGTGTGAAGAAACAAGGTGGCTCTACCGACTCTGATAACGTATCCCGAGTGAGTCATGTTTCCGTGAAACAGAGAATGTTACAATCTCTGATGTCTCTCTGGAAGGCAACCCTTGCTCGGATTTCGTCTACCTTGCTGTCAAGAGACTGGACATTGGCTAGTAGTATTCTCGGGAGCGGTGGGCGATGTGCCCATCTACGGAGCCTGACCAGAAGACCGCTCCGTCTGCCCGTTCTGCGGCGCCGTACATTCCCCTCCTGTACTCCCTGTTCACCCATGACTGCACGACCATACACAACTTCAACACCATCATTAAGTTTGCTGATGACACAACAGTGGTAGGCCTGATCGCTGTTAACTTATTTGGGATAGGGGGCAGCATTTTCACGTTTGGATGAAAAGCATGCCCAGAGTAAACTGCCTGCTACCCAGGCCCAGTTGCTAATATATGCATATTATTAGTAGATTTGGATGGAAAACACTCTGCAGTTTCTAAAACTGTTTGAATCATGTCTGTGACTATAACAGAACTTATTTGGCAGGCAAAACCCTGAGGACAAATCATTCAGATGTTTTTTATTTTTTGAGGTCACTCTCTTTTCAATGAGTTTTCATTGGGAATCCAGATTTCTAAGGGACCTTCTTGCAGTTCCTATCGCTTCCACTGGATGTCAACAGTCTTTAGAAATTGGTTGAGGTTTTTCCTTTGAGGAATGAAGAAGTAGCCATGTTCAGAAGGAGGCTCGAGTGAAGTGTATTGTTTGTTAGAGGCGCATGACCCGAAAGCATGCTACACATTTTTTGTCCTCCGGTATTTAACACAGATCATCCCGTCTTTAATTTTATCGATTATTTACGTAAAAAATACTTAAAGTTGTATTACAAAAGTAGTTTGAAATGTTTGGACAAAGCTTACAGGTAACTTTTGTAGTCACGTTGAGTGAGTTGTAACCGGTGTTTTTCTGGATCAAACGCGCCAAATAAATGGACCTTTTGAATATATATTGACGGAATTAATCGAACAAAAAGACCATTTGTGATGTTTATGGGACATATTGGAGTGCCAACAGAAGAAGCTTGTCAAAGGTAAGGCATGAATTATATCTTTATTTCTGCGTTTTGTGTCGCGCCAGGAGGGTTGAAATATGATGGTCTGTGATTGGTAGCTGGGGTGCTATCCTCAGATAATAGCATTGTTTGCTTTCGCCGTAAAGCATTTTAAAAATCTGACACGTTGGCTGGATCCAAAACAAGTGTAGCTTTAATTTGGTATATTGAATGTGTGATTTCATGAAAGTTAAATTTTTATAGTTAATTTATTTGAATTTGGCGCTCTGCATTTTCACTGGATGTTGGCCAGTTGGGACGCTACCGTCCCACATATCCCAGAGAGGTTAACAATGAGACAGCCTATAGGGAGGAGGTCTGAGACCTGACCATGTGATGCATGGACAACAACCTCTCCCTCAACGTGAGCAAGACAAAGGAGATGATTGTGGACTACAGGAAAGAGAGGACCGAGCATGCCCCCATTCTCATCGACGGGGCTGAAGTGGAGCAGGATGAGAGCGTCAAGTTCCTTGGCATCCACATCAACAACAAACTAACATGATCCAAGCACACCAAGACAGTCGTGAAGAGGGCACGACAAAACCTACTCCCCCTCAGGAGACTGAAAAGATTTGGCATGGGTCCTCAGATCCTCAAAAGATTTTACAGCTGCACCATCGAGAGCATCCTGACAGGTTACATCACTGCCTGGTATGGCAACTGATTGGCATCCGATCGCAAAGGCACTACAGAGGGTGGTGCGTACGGCCCAGTACATCACCGGGGCCAAGCTTCCTGCCATCCAAGACCTCTACACAAGGCGGTGTCAGAGCAAGGCCCACAAAATTGTCAAAGACTCCAGTCACCCAAGTCATAGACTGTGCTCTCTGCTACCGCACGGCAAGCAGTACCGGCGCACCAAGTCTAGGTCCAAGAGGCTTCTAAACAGCTTCTACCCCAAAGCCATAAGACTCCTGAACAGCTAATCAAATGGCTACCAAGACTATTTGCACCCCCCATGCTGCTACTCTCTGTTGTTATCTATGCATAGCCATTTTAACAACCCTACCTGCATGTACATAATTATCTCAATTACCTCGACACTGGTGCCCCCCCACATTGACACGGTACCGGTACCCCTTGTATATAGCCCCGCTATTGTTATTCACTGCTGCTCTTTAATTATTTGTTTTTCTAATCTCTTACTTTTTTCTTAATTTTCTTTTTAGGTATTTTCTTAAAACTGCATCATTGGTTAAGGCCTTGTAAGTCAGCATTTCACTGTGGCTTACGGACAATAACCTCGACTCTGCTATTCATCCAGACGGCTTCTCCATATTTCGATTGGATCGAGTGGTGGCTTCTGGTAAGTCAGGGTTAGTGGCTATGCTTCCTGAAACAATTCCTGGTGTACCGAAGTTGAAAACATTGCGAGCTCCTTTTCACCCCAACTGGAGTTCCTGATGCTTAAATACCGACCTCACTATATGCCAAGGGAATTCACGTGTGTTACTATCACAGCTGTGTACATACCGCCACAAGCAAAACCAAGGCGGCACTCAGCGAACTGTAAAGGATCATTAGCCTGCAAGAATCCTCTCACCTGGAAGTCGTCTTTATTGTTGCGGGTGACTTTCAATCAAACCAGTCCAAAACAAATGCTGCCAAAAAAATCACCAACATGTATCCTGCCCCACAAGAGGATCCAGCGTGTGTACACAAACATCCATAAAAAAAAAAGATGTTACCTTTATTTAACTAGGCAAGTCAGTTAAGAACAAATTCTTATTTACAAGGACAGCCTACTCCTTCCTCATGCCCTGCGGGGCTTCTTTAGCTAAATAGCCCAGTACTGTTCTGCCGACCGTCACGTTGTACAGCACCATATTTTCTGTTCCATCCTAATGGAAACCCAAAGGGTTTTTCATTTTTCTTGGAATAGAAAAAACATTAGTCAATTTAATTAAGCAAGTACCAGTCAAAATTTTGGACACACCTCCTCATTCCAGGATTTTTCTTTATTTTTACTATTTTCTACATTGTAGAATAATAGTGAAGACATCACAACTATGAAATAACACCGGTCTCCTGCGTGCCCCGCATTCTGTAGTACAGATATGGCCTGCTCTCCCTTATGTAAGGAATTAGGCACTTTCCCATTTTTTTACTACAGTATGTATTGTAGACTGCACAGTAACATAATAAACAAAAACACATTTCATCAATATAATAATGAAAAAAATACTCTCAAACTGCAGATGATTATTTAGTTATGGATCCATAACGAATTACTATGGGAGTAAATATCACTGATTTACAGAAATATTGGAACAAAGTTGTCTAATGAAGGCAAACAATTTAGAATCCTCCAATCCTGTAGCCTATTCCCGACCGTCACTTTGTACAGCGCCATATTTTCCATTCCATCCTAACGGAAACCATGAGGGTTTCGTTTTTCATCACATAGAAATACCATGATATTAATCAAATTAAGCGAAATTTCTTAATCAATCCCATATACTATGTTATTACAAAAAGGTTTTAAAATATCTTGTAATGCCAGTACGGAATACTGTCAAATGCTTCTCAAAGGTGGTCAAACTAGCAATAACTTGCATTAACAAAAAAAATGGCTAACAAATAGATAACGTGCCACAGAATGCTGCAGCAGCCGCAGTATGACACACTTTTAAAGGAGGAACCACTGTACGTTTTTTCCAGCAGCAGACTATGATCGATAATGTCAAAAGCTGCACTGAAGTCTAACAAGACAGCCCTCACAATCATTTTACCATCAATTTCTCTCAGCCAATTATCAGTCATTTGTCTAGGTGCCGTGCTTGTTGAGTGTCCTTCCCTATATGCGTGCTGAAAGTCTGTTGTCAATTTGTTTACTGTAAAATAGCATTGTATCTGGTCAAACACAATTTTTTCCCAGAAGTTCATTAAGGGTTGGTAACAGGCTGATTGGTCAGCTATTTGAGCCAGTAAAGGGGGCTTTACTATTCTTGGGTAGCAGAATGACTTTAGCTTCCCTCCAGGCCTGAGGGCACACACTTTCTAGTAGGTTTAAATTGAAGATGTGGCAAATAGGAGTGGCAATATCGTCCGCTATTATCCTCAGTAACTTTCCATCCAGATTGTCAGACCCCGGTGGCTTGTCATTGTTGATAGACAACCTCTTCCACACTCACTTTACGGAATTCAAAAGTACAATTCTTGTCTTTCATAATGTGGTCAGATATACATGGATGTGTAGTGTCAGCTTTTGTTGCTGGCATGTCATCCCTAAGTTTGTTTATCTTGCCAATGAAAAAGTCCTTAAAGTAGTTAGCATTTATCACAAAACCCACTGATATTGCCATCTGATTCAATGAATGATGTAGCCAATTTGGCTTGTTTCCCCAAAATGTCATTTAACACGCCCCAAAGCTTTTTACTATCATTCTTTATATCATTTATCTTTGTTTCATAGTATAGTTTATTTTTATTTAGTTTAGTCACCTGATTTCTTAATTTTCAGTACATTTGCCAATCAGTTTGGATCCAGACTTATTTGCCATACCTTTTGCCTCATCCCTCTAAACCAAACAATTGTTCAATTCCTCATCAATCCAAAGGCCGTTGGACTAGTAACCGAAAGGTTGCAAGATCGAATCCCCGAGCTGACATGGTAAAAATCTGTCGTTCTGCACCTGAACAAGGCAGTTAACCCACTGTTCCTAGGCCGTCATTGAAAATAAGAATTTGTTCTTAACTGACTTGCCTAGTTAAATAAAGGTTACATTAAGAGCATAACATTTCTGTACCCTAATTTTCTAATTCTTGTCTAACCAATACCAAAATGGAGATTAAGTGAAAATAAAAATCTGATTGATTTATCAGGACCAGTCCCCATGCTTGCCTCAGAGCAGCGTGAAACGGTGCTAATATAGTTGTAGGCTTTTGCTTCTAACTTCAATATGCTCTTTAAATAAATAAGACCTACACCATTTTTAACAACACATTACTCAACACTAGTGAGACTCATTTCACCTATGGTAGGCGGCAGGTATATCGGCAGGTATATCGACTTTTTTTTTTTTTTCAATGACGTTACTCGCCAATAATTGCATTTAGAGGATTGGAGGACTCTAAATGAATATCTAAGGGGAATTTTTTGTTAGTTATTCTCACAGATTCTAAGGGGCTTTTATATAATTTTAATTAATTAATAATAAACGCTTTGATTAAAAATTAACAATATTTTGGAGATTTCGTTTTCAGGGAGAAAAAGGCAATTCTTGAACATGGGGTGAGACATTCTCACTCGCTTGTTTTGTACTGTTCTGTAGATTCGACCCAATGATTCGTCTGATAAACAAAGAACTTTGCGTCCTGCAGGCCCAGATCAAAGCTTGCGAGACATTCAATAATGTCATCTTCACAGACGAATCAACCGTGGCCCAATTTGCTCAAAACTGCTACAGAAAAAAGAAGATCAAGAAGATAAATATGTTAAAGATGTTTTGAGTTAGAAATGTAACACTTTAGAGTACATAAGCATCGAATACATTGCAAGTTGAGGGATTTTTAAAAGTCTATTGTCCTGCTAATAGGAAACATTTGCATGATGGGCTACATTCTTTTTTGTAACCACAATGTCACACAATTTGTATCAACCTTTCCAATTACTTTTAGAGTTTAGGATTTACACCTAGCTCGGCTATTAGACAATTCTTTAGTACAGGTTGAATAGTCTATTGTTTAGCTAATAGCCCATCCTGCTACGCTTGTGAAAAACTGATAACACTTTTACCCCTTTCCACATTTTAAAGATTCCAATTGATAGTATTTTTTGCCACAATCGGCCCCAACCCCAATTAATAAATTTAGGCACAGTCGATAGCGTGCTGGACTTCGGGATAGAATGTTGAGAGTTCGAAATCTGCTCCCTGCTTGTTTCATTACATTTATTATGCATGTCTCAGAGCAAACAGCCTGGATTGTTCTCCCATCTCGTTCCTCGCTCTTTTCCACGCGTCATTCAGCACGCTTGTGGGCATGCTGGCAGGATGTACTGTTTTTATTCTGTATATATGAATTACAAATCAGCCTTTAGTTAAATCATGTTTCTAGTCTATTGCATAGTTACAATGTGTAATCATTGATGTCCCAGGAGCAGGAGTGGTAAAAACTGTTGAGGTGTATGATTGTAATACATACATGCAGACACCGCATCATTCACAGAATGGAGTTTGATACACCTGGTATTGGATATGACTGAAAAATAAAACTTGCTAAATAGCGATTTTCGTAAATTAACTTGATGACAAAAAAATATGCACAATTGTTTGTCTCTACACTAACTAACATATTCCTCTCAATTGTACATTTTTTTGCTTGGCTCATTATGACTTTATATTTACTTAAATTAGCTTCCACCATAATGTTTTGTCAGCCATCTTTGCTGATAAAGTCATCAGGGACGGGTGGCTTGCATCAAATTCGTCATTGGAACCACTCGATATGATTGGTCATATAAAAACATTTGGACCCAAATGCATAATGAGTGCTCGAACACCTCCTTGTGGTGGTCTGGAGCAATGAAACCGTGATGCTAGGTACCTCTAAATCCCGCGGTGTAAGCTCGCAACTTTTATAGGAGGAACCACTGTATGTATTATGGCTTTACACCCCCTGCTATAATGTAGATAAAGAGTTACTTGTCTAACAGATTAATGGAAGCCTCTCAAAAATAATCCAGGTTGAAGCAGGAATTCCCCAGGGTAGATGTTTAGGCCCCTTGCTTTTTACAATCTTTACTAACGACATGCTACTGGCCAGCCAAACCCACCGCCCTATAGGACTTTCAATCACGGTTGGATGTGATGCAGCCTGGATTCGAACCAGGGACTGCAGTGATGCCTCTTGCACTGAGATGCAGTTCCTTAGACTGCTGCACCACGCGGGAGCCCAACGTAAAGCGCTGCAGATATTTTCGGAATGGGTAGCAAGGAATAAGTTTGTCCTAAATATTTCCAATAACTAAAAGCATTGTATTTGGGACAAATCATTCACTAAACCCTAAAGCTCAACACCACCTTGTAATGAATAGTGTGGAAATTGAGCAAGTTGAGGTGACTAAACTGCTTGGAGTAACCCTGGATTGTAAACTGTCATGGTCAAAACATATTGATACAACAGTAGCTAAGATGGGGAGAAGTCTGTCCATAATAAAGCACTGCTCTGCCTTCTTAACAACACTATCAACAAGGCACCTGGCTTTACTGAGCTGGACAAACTTCTCTCATCGACGAGAGCCCAAGAAGCAATTCCCCCAGTGCGCATCTCTAGTCAGAACAGGCCTTGCACAAACTTTTCCCGGCGGCACATTTTTTGGCTGGCGCCCGCATTGCCTTTGTTGTTGATTTCCTTACAAATAATAACCTTGGACGTGTGCATTCATATAAAAGTAAGTGGCTTATTTTCTGTATATATCGTGTAGTCGTTTCTACTATAGCGTACCGTATGTATGGAGCATAATGTATTCAGTGTTATTCACGTTTTCAGGTACTGGTGACAAATCATGCATTCCGATTCTTGCATAGATTGTAATAGACAGATATGATGTGTGTAAAATACGTCTTTGAAGGTTATGATGAGATAATGCTGAGCTATTTACCAGCTATATGTGGCGCCATGTTTGTTGACATCATACAATGCATTCTGGTTGTCACGTAAGCATCTGTCAGACCAAAGACGTTATAACAAAACGAGGTGAAGGGATGGTTCACTCGACTGACTTATAGTACTTTCAAGACACCTGGGAAATCTGAAAATTACGAGGTCAAATCACGACGTCAGTGATCTTCAGGTCAGAAAGTAGGAGCTCTAGAAAAAGGCCTAAGTTCCTGAGTTGGAATTCCGTGTTGGATGACCGTTTTTTTTCCAGAGTTCCCAGTTGTCTTGAACTCACTGAAGTTGGAAGTCAGTTGTTTTGAATGTGGCATCAGATTGTAACTATGGCACCTCACGGTTGCCAGCTCAGACCCCCCTTTTCTAGGGGTTTTACTTTTATTTAGCTTATAAACTTCTCCTGTGTTTGCCCCCAATTCATTGATAAATCCCCATCATAACTTCCTGCATCACATCCCTGCACAATACCTTCCTCCATTTCAACCCCCCATGGACTTGAAATCTCCCACAAATGAAGCTAATCCTCCCACAAACTCCTCGAAATTGGTTTTGACCAAATCTGGCAACCCTTTTGATCTTTCGCGCTACAGTTAGGCTAGGCAGTAGGCTTACATTTGGGTTGACAATCTGCGAGGTGATAACATTTTCTTTTCTTTGTGATTCATCAAAAACTGTAAACGCCTTGTCAAGTCATGTGCTCCGGTTCTTGTATACACTGTAACAAGTATCTTGAACAAAAATATGAATGCAACATGTTCAATGATTTTACTGAGTTACAGTTCATATTAGGAAATCAGTCAATTGAAATAAATGCATTATGCCCTAACCTATTAGTTTTCACATGGCTTGGGTGGGCCTGGGAGGGCATAGGCCCACCCACTGGGGAGCCAGTCCCACCCACTGGGGAGCCAGTCCCAGCCAATCAGAATGAGTTTTTCCCCACAAAAGAGCTTTATTATAGACATAAATACTCCTCAGTTTCATCAGCTGTTTGGGTGGCTGGTCTCAGACAATCCTGCAGTTAAAGAAATCAGATGTGGAGGTCCTGGGCTGGCATGGTTACACGTGGTCTGCGATTGTGAAGCCCGTTGGACTTATTGCCAAATTATCTAGAACGACGGAGGCGGCTTATGGTAGAAAAATGAACATTCAATTCTCTGGCAACAGCTCTGGTGGACATTCCTGCAGTCAGCATGCCAATTGCACGCTCTTTCAAACTTGAGACATCTGTGGCATTGTGTTGTGTGACAAAACTGCACATTTTAGAGTGGTCTTTTATTGTCCCCAACACAAGATGCACCTGTGTAATGATCATGCTGTTTAATCCGCTTCTTGATATGTCACACTTGTCAAGTGGATGGATTATCGTGGCTAAGGAGGATGCTCACTAACAGGGATGTAAACACATTTGTGCACAACATTTTAGAGAAATAAGCTTTTTGTGCGTATGGAACATGGGAACAACACTTTACATTTTGCGTTTATATTTCTGTTCGATAAACTTCAAATATTTGTAATTTTTTTCAGGCAATGGGCGCAGCCATCTTTGAATTTGTTTATTTGCGTCTTATAGTGAATGGCATTTTGGGATTAGGGAGTTTTCACTTGTCAAACAAACAAACATGGCTCTCATCATAAAGAATTTAGTTGCTGTTAGCTTAGTTGACACACATCTAAACAATATGACATTTTTCCCTTGTGCTCACCAGAGATGTGGTGCATTGTAAACAAGTCTAGCTGTTAGGTCGCTAACTTATGTTATTTAGGCTGGTTTATGTAATGAGTTTGGCTGTGGATGTGTTCCATGTGATGCTTGGATGATGAAGTTAGCATTTATCTTTTACAATAAAAGGTGAAATTGAGGAATATTTCACATCAGTACAAAACAGGGTTAACGAGACCACCCTCGTCCCAGTGCCCAAGAAAAACAAGGTGACATGCCCAAATGACTATCACCCTGTCACGCTTACCTTGGTCATCATGAAGTGCTTCTAGAGGCTGGTCATGGCCCACATCAAGCCCAGCATGCCAGGCACACTGGACCCACTCCAATTTGCCTACCACTCCAACAGATCCACGGAAGATTCCATTTCCATCGCTATTCACATAGCCGTAACACATCTGGACAAGAGGAACACTTATGTGAGAATGCTGTTCATTGATTCATTGAGTCAGTTCAGCATTCAACACTATTGTTTCCTCCAAGCTCGACACCAAGCTCAAATCCCTGGGTCTGGACACCACCCTCTGCAACTGGATTTCCTGACGGGTAGTCCATAGGCTGTGAGGATTGGCAACAACACCTCCTCCATACTGACTCTTAACACAGGGGCCCCACAGGGGTGTGTCCTCAGTACTTTGCTGTACTCCCTGTTCACCCATGACTGCGTGGCTTTGCACAACATCAACTCCATCATCAAGTTTGCTGACAACACTACCATTGTAGGCCTGATAACCAACGAGTCAGCCTACAGGGAGGAGGTAAGTGAACTGACATTGTGGTGTCATCACAACAACCTCTCCTTCAACGTCAGCAAAACACTGCACCATTGAGAGCGTCCTGACCGGTTGAATCAAGGCCTGGTACGGGAATTGATCCATCCACGACCCAAGGCGGCTCTACTCTAAACGGTGCCTGAAGAAGCCATGCAGCATCATCAAGGACCCCACACACCCCAACCACGAGCTGTTCTCTTCCTTACCATTGGGCAGACGGTATCGGAGCATGAGGTCTGATAGAAACAGTCTCTGAGCATGTTGGTATCAGACTGCAGAACACTTAATCTGGACTAACCACCTGCTCTGATTCTCCACACCTTAGCACACATGCACACATGCACATCACAACTGTTGCTACCAGACTCCATTATACTGCTAAATGTATACACTTGCTCCCCATCCCTAATACATGTATAAATATTGGACTACAAATTGTGCCTTCCTGTATTATACTTATGTCAAATGTTTATTCTATTCTACTGCCATTAACTTTATTTTCGTATTCTTATCTTTTACTATTTCTTATCATCGTTGCACTGTCCAGAAGGAACCTGCAAGTATGCATTTCGTTGGACAATGTATACCATGCGTATCCCGTATATACGACCAATAAAACCAGAAACCTGTTGTGTTGGCATGGTTTACCAGACCAGTGGGAGGAGGTGTTGATGACAGTGATGAACCCCAGTGTGATCTCTACAAACAGCCTCTGTGCCAACAACATGTCTGATGACAACAACCAGATGATATTCTTCCACCCTGGATCACAGTAAACACACACCTAGTCTCTCTCTCTCTGTATGCCTGTTGCACGTGAGAGAGAGTAATGGGTCTGTATATGCAAGTATGTGTGTAGTGTAGGATATACACTACCGTTCAAACGTTAGGGGTCACTTAGAAATGTCCTTGTTTTTGAAAGAAAAGCTCATTTTTTGTCCATTAAAATAACATCAAATTGATCAGAAATACAGTGTAGACATTTTTAATGTTGTAAAATGACTATTGTAGCTGGAAATGGGTGATTTTTTATGGAATATCTACATAGACATACAGAGGCCCATAATCAGCAACCATCACTCCTGTGTTCCAATGTCATGTTGTGTTAGATAATCCAAGTTGATCATTTTAAAACGCTAATTGTTCTTTAGAAAACCCTTTTGCAATTGTGTTAGCACAGCTGAAAGATGTTGTGCTAATTAAAAAAGCAATAAGGCTGTCGTTCTTTAGACTAGTTGAGTATCTGGAGCATCAGCATTTGTGGATTCGATTTCAGGCTCAAAATGGCCAGAAACAAAGACCTTTCTTCTGAAACTCATCAGTCTATTCTTGTTCTGAGAAATGAAGGCTATACCATGTGAGAAATTTCCAAGAAACTGAAGATCTCGAACAACGCTGTGTACTGCTCCCTTCACAGAACAGCGCAAACTGGCTCTAACCAGAATAGAAAGAGGACTGGGAGGCCCCGGTGCACAACTGTGCACAACTGAGCGCAAGAGGACAAGTACATTAGGGTGTCTAGTTTGAGAAACAGACACCTCCCAAGTCCTCAACTGGCAGTATCATTAAATAGTACCCGCAAAACACCAGTCTCAACGTCAACAGTGAAGAGGCGACTCCGGGATACAGAGTTCCTCTGTCCAGTGTCTGTTATTTTGCCCATCTTAATCTTTTCTTTTTATTGGCCAGTCTGAGATATGGCTTTTTCTTTGCAACTCTGCCTAGAAGGCCAGCATCCCAGAGTCACCTCTTCACTGTTGACGTTGAGACTGGTGTTTTGCAGGTACCATTTAATGCATTAGCATCGAACAGCCCCCGTGATATGCAACTTTTCAGGGAAGTTAGAAACTAATATACACAGGCAGTTAGAAAAGCCAAGGCTAGCTTTTTCAAGCAGAAATTTGCTTCCTGCAACACAAACTCAAAAAAGTTCTGGGACACTGTAAAGTCCATGGAGAATAAGAACATCTCCTCCCAGCTGCCCACTGCACTGAAGATAGGAAACACTGTCACCACCGACAAATCCACTATAATTGAGAATTTCAATAAGCATTTTTCTACGGCTGGCCATGCTTTCCACCTGTCTACCACTACCCCGGTCAACAGCACTGCACCAACCCACCCAAACCTTCCCCATTTCTCCTTCTCCCAAATCCAGTCAGCTGATGTTCTGAAAGAGCTGCAAAATCTGGACCCCTACAAATCAGCCAGGCTAGATAATCTGGACCCTTTCTTTCTAAAATTATCTGCTGAAATTGTTGCCACCCCTATTACTAGCCTGTTCAACCTCTCTTTCGTGTCATCTGAGATTCCCAAAGATTGGAAAGCAGCTGCGGTCATCCCCCTCTTCAAAGGGGGGGACACTCTTGACCCAAACTGCTACAGACCTATATCTATCCTACCCTGCCTTTCTAAGGTTTTCGAAAGCCAAGTCAACAAACAGATTACCGACCATTTCGAATCCCACCATACCTTCTCCGCTATGCAATCTGGTTTCAGAGCTGGTCATGGGTGCACCTCAGCCACGCTCAAGGTCCTAAACGATATCTTAACCGCCATCGATAAGAAACAATACTGTGCAGTTGTATTCATTGACCTGGCCTAGGCTTTCGACTCTGAGGATGTGGTGATTGACATCGGCAGACTTGACAGCCTTGGTTTCTCAAATGAGTGCCTCGCCTGGTTCACCAACTACTTCTCTGATAGAGTTCAGTGTGTCAAATCGGAGGGTCTGTTGTCCGGGCCTCTGGCAGTCTCTATGGGGGTTCAATTCTCGGGCCGACTCTCTTCTCTGTAAACATCAATGATGTCGCTCTTGCTGCTGGTGATTCTCTGATCCACCTCTATGCAGATGACACCATTCTGTATACTTCTGGCCCTTCTTTGGACACTGTGCTAACTAACCTCCAGACGAGCTTCAATGCCATACCACTCACCTCTGTGGCCTCCAACTGCTCTTAAATGCAAATAAAACTAAATGCATGCTCTTCAACCGATCGCTGCCCGCACCTGCCCGCCCGTCCAGCATTAGTACTCTGGACGGTTCTGACCTAGAATATGTAGACAACTACAAATACCTAGGTGTCTGGTTAGACTGTAAACGCTCCTTCCAGACCCACATTAAGCATCGCCAACCCAAAATTAAATCAAAAATCTGCTTCCTATTTCGCAACAAAGCGTCCTTCACTCATACTGCCAAACATACCCTCGTAAAACTGACTATCCTACCGATCCTCGACATTGTAATATACAAAATAGCCTCCAACACTCTACTCAACAAATTGGATGCAGTCTATCACAGTGCGATCTGTTTTGTCACCAAAGCCCCATATACTACCCACCACTGCGACCTGTACGCTCTTGTTCGCTGGCCCTCGCTTGATATTCGTCGCCAAACCCACTGGCTCCAGGTCATCAACAAGTCTTTGCTAGGTAAAGCCCCGCCTTATCTCAGTTCACTGGTCACCATAGCAGCACCCACCCGCAGTTCGCGCTCTAGCAGGTATATTTCACTGGTCACCCCCAAAGCCAATTCCTCCTTTGCCCGCCTTTTCTTCCAGTTCTCTGCTGCCAATGACTGGTACGAACTGCAAAAATCGCTGAAGCTGGAGACTTATCTCCCGCACTAACTTCAAGCACCAGCTGTCAGAGCAGCTCACAGATTATTGCACCTGTACACATCCCATCCAACTACCTCATCCCCATACTGTATTTATGTATTTATTTTGCTCCTTTACACCCCAGTATCTCTACATGCACATTCATCTTCTGCACATCTATCACTCCAGTGTTTAATTGCTATATCGTAATTACCTTGCCACTATGGCCTATTTTATTGCCTTATCCCTTCTCCCTTACCTCATTTGCACACACTTTGTATATACTTTTTTCTACTGTATTATTGACTGTATGTTTGTTTATTCCATGTTTAACTGTGTTGTTGTATGTGTTGAACTGCTTTGCTTTATCTTGGCCAGGTCACAGTTGTAAATGAGAACTTGTTCTCAACTAGCCTACCTGGTTGAATAAAGGTGAAATAAAATAAAACCTCTGGGACTTGTTGGATTGGAGGGTGAGGGCTAGGGCCATTCCCCCAGAAATGTCTTAATGCAGCTGGTGGCCACACCAGATACTGACTATTACTTTAGATTTTTACCCCTCCCCTCCTTTGTTCAGGGACACATTTTTCCATTTCTGTTAGTCACATGTCTGTGGAACTTTTTCAGTTTATGTCTCAGTTGTTGAATCTTGTTATGTTCATAAAAATATTTACACCTCACCAACATTAGACAACTACACAGAAAGCTCTTGAAATAAGTAAATCAAATCAATGATGAGAACAGTCAGATTAACCAATACATGACTGTACACAGTGGCGTAACGGGAAGATTGGAATACCATGAACCAAGAGGTTGTGAGTTCAAATCCCAGGTGAGAAAATGTTGAATATTTCCGGTATAAATGAACATGCACAATGTTAATCATCTACTTCAGTGTGTAAAATATATAAGTTAAAATCACTGTGTGTGTGTGAGTCTCCCCAACCTTGGCAACAGACAAAGCTATGAATTCATCAGTGGTTCACCAATCAGGGCCTTGATGTTAGGCAGTGTCAGAGGAAGGCCCTAAAAATTGCGAAAGACTCCAGCCCCCCTAGTCATAGACTGTTCTCTCTGCTACCACAAAGTACCAGAGTGCCAAGTCTAGGTCCAAGAGGCTTCTACCCCCAAGCCATAAGACTCCTGAACATCTAATCAAATGGCTACCCAGACTATTTTGACAGTGCAACAGTATCTAACAGGTAATATCTAACAAAACCTAATACCTAACAAATTCCACAACAAAACCTAATACGCACAATCTAGTATAGGAATGGGATGAGAATATATAAGTATAGTAAGGTCTACACCTGTTGTATTCGGCGCATGTGACTAATAACATTTGATTTGATTGGCTCGGGAAACAGCAACAAGGTGTAATTCAACTCTTTGGGGGTTCAATTACACCCGACAACTGATACACAGAAATGATCCCATGAAACGTATCTCGAATGTTGATATTTTATATTCTAAGAACATGGCAACCCTATTCTGTGTATGTTTGGTGGGACACTGATGGCGTATTCTCCTCGTCCACAGAAAACTGGACACGTGAATGTTCTTGCAACGTTCCCATAAAACGTGTCTAGAACATTAATATCTTAAAGATTCTGATAAAATGGTAACCACATTCTGGGTAAATTCTATTAGACATCAAGGGAATGATCTCTTGGAAATATTCCTTGCACATCATGGGCACATTCCTGTGAAAACATGAGTTAATGACCTAATGAGATTCTTAAGGAACCTTCTCTAACGTTGTGGGGACGTTTTTGTTAGCTGGGGTGGGCCTTCAACTAGAGGGTACAATAGGGACAAATCTGCTGTGATTCGGTTATTCTAGCAAGGCCCTTAATCCCTAAACTCCAGGCGTGCTACACCGTGGCAGACTCTGGCATCCAGCCGCTCAGTGTACCCCGGGAAGCAAAAAGGACCGATTTCTATATTGCTTATCATTTTGATGTGATATACAGCCAGCCTGTCAAGTTATAGTTATTCTCTAAGCATTTGTAGCCTTTTTTATTTTAAGCTTTAGCTGACTAAAATCCACTCCATAGTGTAGGAAGTTGAGTTCATCAGAAATGTCTTTCAGCTATTCAAGCCTAAATCTATAACAGTCTAGAATGCATTTGAAGGTAGTTGACCACAATGAACTATCTGCTATCATCAATGGTCTACTTTGAGAATGTGCTATCCTCATATGTATGGTTCAAAACAACAGTTTCTTTGTCAGGACTCCGACGGCTCAAATTGAGAGGTTTTACATCCCACCCACGCATCTTCGTTGGCCTTTTTTGGAGACTGTCGCGCTGACATCATATCTGCCAATCATACCGCAATAAAAAGTAATAATCAACTTGACAGATTTACAGTAATTCCGATCGGAGCAACAGAGTGGTACTTCTTGAAAATATCGGGGGACCAAACAAAATGAAACCAAAATGGAGAGTTCCACGGCAGTGTTGTCGGTAATGTCACGCAAGCACGCACTGCCACCCCCGCGCTGCTTCCCGCATTCACGATATGTGAAAAAAGGAACAAGGTTTTTCCAAACGCAGGAATGTTTACTCTGTGAAAACACTGCATAAATACTCACCGAAAATAAAGGTGGCCGACTGTGGCTGTAGTAAAACTCAAGTTGGGTTGTACTGTCCAGAAATTCCACCTGAACCGCTTTTATCCAAGCATAAAGTTGTAACGAGAATAATCGCGAGGGCGAAGCCCCTTCTGCAGCACGGATGACAGAACTTCCGCACAGCCGCTGTTTGAGCATGTTCACCGCACTGAGCCCCACTCACGCAAATCTAACCCTCCCGAGACTGGGTGCACAGTAGAGTAACAAGGCAGTTAACATTACTCAGGTGAATGCTTACAGTTAAAATAAACGAACATATAAGATGTGATACTGGCATAGTAGGCTAGTTATTATATCATACATGTAGGCCTGTACAATTAAATTAGGCATATCTTCCTCGGCATTCATTTGATTAATAGCCAATGTGTATTGCCTTTCGTCTCCACATGCACAGGCGTTTACTTGAATGACCACCGATGATGTTTAGGCTACATTTCAGCATAAAGGCAAATTAGAATAAACATTGACATCTCCAAGGCATAGGTTTATTAGAACTTTGCTGCACTCATTGTCTGAGCATGGCATGCACATTTTATGATCTATTAGAAAGTGTTCTCTGCTGCAAAGTTTGTTAACCAACATCAGATTTTTTAGGATAGCGTAAAACACACTGTATGTACCGAAAAATATGTGAGTTCGTTACCCACACGGGTGATGTTTACACATTTTATGACCTGACAGAAAATATACATGGGACACACTCTTTTCACGCATTTTGTCCGGTTGGCAGTCCCATACGTGGGCGTCGGTTTCAAAGTGCAACGACTGTCCCAATGGCATGGGACTGTCCGATGCACGTCAACGTTCTACCGAGGCTGGGTCCAGTTGTTTTAGCTAACATTCCACTCCTTGCCACTCCGGTAATTTGCCACTCCGGTCATGTCCCATGTCTTTGGCAAATGCCATGGAGTAGCCTACAAGGAGTGGAATGAACTAGCTGAACTGAGGCCATAACCAGGCAACTCCACCTGGGATCTAATTCATACAGTAAGCTAGGATGGGTTTATACTTTCTGGTTTACTTAAGCAAAAATACATGAGAGGCAATGTGTTATGACATTTTTATCATGGCTGTGATATGGTCATAGCCACGAGGCAAAGCCTCGAGTGTATTATTGCTTTTATACAACGGGATAACAGCATTAAAAATCAAGATAATTTCCCAAACGATCCGTTTTTAAACAAAACATGATGCTACAGTACATTCACTAACACTGGTTGTCAAGTGACATTTTAGGCATTCTCTGATCATTACTTATTTTGTGCGTATTAGGATATAGCATCAAGTACTAGGATATACAGTGTCTTAGTGGCTCATAGTGTTATTGTAAGAGTATCGTTCCATAGTATAGTAATTCCATACCCAGCATTTGGAATTCAGCGTATGTCCTCCCACTGCTAAAGGGTGGAGATCCCTCAGATGCTAATAACTATCGTCCTATCTCCAAACTCCCTATCCTGGCCAAAGTCTATGAATCCCTAGTGAACTCCCTATCCTGGCCAAAGTCTATGAATCCCTCGTGAACTCCCTATCCTGGCCAAAGTCTATGAATCCCTAGTGAACTCACTATCCTGGCCAAGGTCTACGAATCCGTAGTGAACTCACAGTTAAAAAACGTCTTACTTGAAAAGAACATACTGAGTGGGGTTCAGTCTGGCTTTAGATCGGGGCACAGCAACGTAACTGCAGCTATGGCAGTGGCAAACAACATCATTAATGCACTTGATAAAAAGCAACATTGTGCTGCTCTGTTTGGATTTATCAAAGGCCTTTGATTCAGTTGACCATGAATTGTTGCTAGCTAGACTCAGAAACATTGGTCTCAGTGAAGGGGCAGTAAACTAGTTCAGGAACTATATTTCTGACAGAACACAATGTGTATATCACAAGTCTAGCTTTCTTGAGATTAATAGAGGTGTCCCCCAGGGTTCCACTTTAGCTCCTGTGTTGTTCTCAATTTTTATTAATGATTTGGGAAATGGGATGCAACCAGGAAAGTTACATCTATATGCAGATGATACAGTTATATATTCATGTGCTCCTTCTCTGGTTCAGGCTGTTGAAGAACTCCAGACTGATTTTCAGTCACTAAAGCTTTCCTTTATGGTCTCAAACTGGTCTTGAATATACAAAAAACAAAATTCATGACCTAAATTCATGGCAGAGCTAAAACTCTGCCAGAGAATGTTAGCATTGTCACATCTGGTGGCTTATTAATTGAAAAAGTGTCATCCTGCAAATACCTACAGTTGAAGTCGGAAGTTTACATACACCTTAGCCAAATACATTTAAACTCAGTTTTTCACAATTCCTGACATTTAATCCTAGTAAAAATTCCCTGTCTTAGGTCAGTTAGGATCACCACTTTATTTTAAGAATGTGAAATGTCAGAATAATAGTAGAGAGAATGATTAATTTCAGCTTTTATTTATTTTATCACATTCCCAGTGGGTCAGAAGTTTACATAAA
Source organism: Salvelinus alpinus (assembly GCF_045679555.1). Taxonomy (NCBI): domain Eukaryota; kingdom Metazoa; phylum Chordata; class Actinopteri; order Salmoniformes; family Salmonidae; genus Salvelinus; species Salvelinus alpinus. The sequence goes on along the minus strand of NC_092093.1, from coordinate 41,549,966 downwards.
CTCAATTACTATTTGGTAGAATTGCCTTTAAAATTATTTAACTTGGGTCAAACGTTTCGAGTAGCCTTCCACATGCTTCCCGCAATAAGTTGGGAGAATTTTGGCCCATTCCTCCTGACAGAGCTGGTCTTACTGAGTCAGGTTTGTAGGCCTCCTTGCTCGCACACGCTTTTTCAGTTCTGCCCACAAATGTTCTATAGGATTGAGGTCAGGGCTTTGTGATGGCCACTCCAATACCTTGACTTTGTTGTCCTTAAGCCATTTTGCCACAACTTTGGAAGTATGCCTGGGGTCATTGTCCATTTGGAAGACCCATCTGCAACCAAGCTTTAACTTCCTGACTGATGTCTTGAGATGTTGCTTCAATATATCGATATAATTTTCCATCCTCATGATGCCATCCATTTTGTGAGTTGCACCAGTTCCTTCTGCAGCAAAGCACCCCCACAATATGATGCTGCCACCCCCATGCTTCACGGTTGGAATGGGGTTCTTTGGCTTGTAAGCCGCCCACTTTTTCCTCCAAACATAACAATGGTCATTATGGCCAAACAGTTCTATTTTTGTTTCATCAGACCAGGGGACATTTCTCCAAAAAGTACAATATTTGTCCCCATGTGCAGTTGCAAACTGTAGTCTTGCTTTTTTATGGTGGTTTTGGAGCAGTGGCTTCTTCCTTGCTGAGCGGCAACCTCCTCCATTTTACGGAGACTGGACTCTGTTTATCATGCATCCTTGCGCTTTATTACAAATGCCAAGTCACTCACCCACCATTGCACATTGTACCAAATGGTGGGATGGACCTCACTTTATATGTGCAGAAATATACATATGTATGTGTTCATCTACACAGCTCTTTTGGGTAAAGTCCCTCTTTACCTCTGTAGTCTTTACGTCTGTAGTCTGGTCTTCTTCACCACCAGCAGATATCATACCCGGTCTGCTAGGTGGTTGCTATTTGAAGTCCCCAGGACATTCACAGTATTAGGCAAGACTACCCCCAAGACATGCTAACCTCTCACCATTACAATAACAGGGAGATTAGAGTACAAGGACAGAGAGCTGTTTGGCATCTGTGTTGGCTCTAAGATACTATACTACTGTAACAGCACCCTCAGCACCCTTACAATCTACAAAATGTATTTGAATGAAATATATTAAACTGATCATGATTAGATTTAACCTAATTTCAGGACCTATATACTAGGCGGTGTCAGAGCAAAGCCCACAAAATTGTCAAAGACTCCAGTCACCCAAGTCATAGACTGTTCTCTCTGCTACCGCACGGCAAGCAGTACCGGAGTGCGAAGTCTAGATCCAAAAGGCTCCTTAACAGCTTCTACCCCCAAGTCATAAGACTGCTGAACAATTAATCAAATAGCCACCCGGACAATTTACATTGACACCCCCCGCCTTTGTTTTTACTATGCTGCTACTCGCTAATTATTATCTACGCATAGTCACTTCACCCCTACCTACATGTACAAATGACCTCGACTAACCTGTGCCCCCGCACATTGACTCAGTACCGGTACCCCCTGTATATAGCCTCGTTATTGTTATGTAATCTTATTGTGTTTTTATTTTATTTTTTACTTTAGTTTATTTAGCAAATATTTTCCTAACTCTATTTCTTGAACTGCATTGTTGGTTAAGGGCTTGTAAGTAAGCATTTGACGGTAAGACCTGTTGTATTCGGTGCATGTGACAAATAAAATTATATTTTATTTGCTGATTGGTTAGTCAATATGCAATAATACCTGTATACTGTCAATCACTGAGACATGCATTTCTAGCTTCATTAAAAACTGTTAAACTGATGGATTAAGGATGTCCTTGTTCTTATTTATTTGTTTGAGGGCCTATCCATGAGGCTAACTTTACCATATTATCCTGGAGGCATACTTACACAACCAGTCTCATTTGCGTGAATTATATCTCTCAACTTTAAACAATGCGAAATTCGAATAAAAAATCATTTGTATAGCTTTTTCCTATGCTGTGGCTGCATGGAATAGCAAATCATGTGAATTCAGCGATTTACATTTGTTAACTTCATCTTTGTGGCTCCCCGATGAAACAGTAACATCCATTACTGTAGTAAGGCTTAGAACATCTGAACTCTCTATTGTTGCTTTTCAACTGTAACACCATTGTTACACTAGTGCAGGGTTCCCCAATTAGCACCCGAGAGTGGTTTTAGTTTTCTGAGCCAAAAAAAAGAAGATTTAAATTGTTCACAGTTAGCCATTGTTATATAAATGCAGCTGAAAATCCCAGCAGCTTTGCCTTGGCTCCAGGGCCGGTGCTAGCCTTTTGGGGGCCCTAAGCGAGATTTGATCGGCATGGCTAATTGAGTGATTGTCAGTGACTGACATAACAATAAAAAAATTGCTCAACCAAATTTCGAACTTGCACCTTGTGTATTCTACTATTCTAACTCTCAACAGTAAATTTATGCCTGTGTTTCAGACATAAGGAAGTGGATGGCTGAAAACTTTCTACTTTTAAACTCGGACAAAACAGAGATGCTTGTTCTAGGTCCCAAGAAACAAAGAGATCTTCTGTTAAATCTGACAATTCATCTTGATGGTTGTAAAGTCGTCTCAAATAAAACTGTGAAGGACCTCGGCGTTACTCTTGACCCTGATCTCTCTTTTGACGAACATATCAAGACTGTTTCAAGGACAGCTTTTTTCCATCTACGTAACATTGCAAAAATCAGAAATTTTCTGTCCAAAAATGATGCAGAAAAATTAATCCATGCATTTGTTACTTCTAGGTTAGACTACTGCAATGCTCTACTTTCCGGCTACCCGGATAAAGCACTAAATAAACTTCAGTTAGTGCTAAATACGGCTGCTAGAATCCTGACTAGAACCAAGAAATTTGATCATATTACTCCAGTGCTAGCTTCCCTACACTGGCTTCCTGTTAAGGCAAGGGCTGATTTCAAGGTTTTACTGTTAACCTATAAAGCGTTACATGGGCTTGCTCCTACCTATCTTTCCGAGTTGGTCCTGCCGTACATACCAATACGTACGCTACGGTCACAAGACGCAGGCCTCCTAATTGTCCCTAGAATTTCTAAGCAAACAGCGGGAGGCAGGGCTTTCTCCTATAGATCTCCATTTTTATGGAACAGTCTGCCTACCCATGTGAGAGACGCAGACTCGGTCTCAACCTTTAAGTCTTTACTGAAGACTTATCTCTTCAGTAGGTCATATGATTGAGTGTAGCCTGGCCCAGGAGTGTGAAGGTGAACGGAAAGGCTCTGGAGCAACGAACCGCCCTTGCTGTCTCTGCCAGGCCGGTTCCCCTCTCTCCACTGGGATTCTCTGCCTCTAACCCTGTTACAGGGGCTGAGTCACTGGCTTGCTGGTGCTCTTTCATGCCGTCCCTAGGAGGGGTGCGTCACTTGAGTGGGTTGAGTTACTGACGTGATCTTCCTGTCTGGGTTGGCGCCCCCCCTTGGTTTGTGCTGTGGTGGAGACCTTTGTGGGCTATACTCGGCCTTGTCTCAGGATTGTAAGTTGGTGGTTGAGGATTTCCCTCTAGTGGTGCGGGGGCTGTGCTTTGGCAAAGTGGGTGGGGTTATATCCTTCCTATTTGGCCCTGTCCGGGGGTTTCTTCGGATGGGGCCACAGTGTCTCCTGACCGCTCCTGTCTCAGCCTCCAGTATTTATGCTGCAGTAGTTTGTGTCGGGGGGCTAGGGTCAGTTGGTTACCTGGAGTACTTCTCCTGTCTTATCCAGTGTCCTGTGTGAATTTAAGTATGCTCTCTCTAATTCTCTCGTTCTCTCTTTCTCTCTGAGAACCTGAGCCCTAGGACCATACGTCAGGACTACCGGGCATGATGACACCTTGCTGTCCCCAGTCCGCCTGGCCTTGCTGCTATTCCAGTTTCAACTGTTCTGCCTGTGGTTACGGAACCCCTACCTGTCCCAGACCTGCTGTTTTCAACTCTTAATGATCGGCTATGAAAAGCCAACTGAGATTTATTCCTGATTATTATTTGACCATGCTTGTCATTTATGAACATTTTGAAAATCTTGGCTCTCTCTAATTTTCTCCTTCTCTCTTTCTTTCTCTCGGAGGACCTGAGCCCTAGGACCATACGTCGGGACTACCGGCCGTGGTGACTCCTTGCTGTCCCCAGTCCGCCTGGCCTTGCTGCTATTCCAGTTTCAACTGTTCTGCCTGCGGTTATGGAACCCCTACCTGTCCCAGACCTGCTGTTTTCAACTCTTAATGATCGACTATGAAAAGCCAACTGAGATTTATTCCTGATTATTATTTGACCATGCTTGTCATTTATGGAAATTTTGAAAATCTTGGCTCTCTCTAATTTTCTCCTTCTCTCTTTCTTTCTCTCGGAGGACCTGGGCCCTAGGACCATGCGTCGGGACTGCCGCCCGTGGTGACTCCTTGCTGTCCCCAGTCCGCCTGGCCTTGCTGCTATTCCAGTTTCAGCTGTTCTGCCTGCGGTTATGGAACCGCCACCTGTCCCAGACCTGTTGTTTTTCAACTCTTGATGATCGGCTATGAAAAGCCAACTGAAAATTATTCATGATTATTATTTGACCATGCTTGTCACTTATGAACATTTTTGAACATCTTGGCATAGTTCTGTTATAATCTCCACCCGGCACAGCCAGAAGAGGACTGGCCACCCCTCATAGCCTGGTTCCTCTCTAGGTTTCTTCCTAGGTTTTGGCCTTTCTAGGGAGTTTTTCCTAGCCACCGTGCTTCTACACCTGCATTACTAGCTGTTTGGGGTTTTAGGCTGGGTGTCTGTACAGCACTTCGAGATATTAGCTGATGTACGAAGGGCTATATAAAATAAAATTGATTGATTGATAAATTGAGACCCTGAGTTCCACAAAAAAATGTATTAAGTGTTCTGCAGTTCTACACATTTTGCCATAGGACGGAGATACATTTTTTAACACCTTTCATGCAATTCTACTCATTTTGCCGAGGGGCAGAGATTTTTTTCTCTCTTCAGTTTTATAGCTACTTTCCTGCAATACTACCCATTTTGCTATGCCATGTTGATGATATCTGAGTGAGAGTGACTAACAAAATCAAAGTGGAGGTCAGGGCTCCTGGGCACGTGCCCTGCATGACCGGTTGGTATTCGGCCATGATAACTGGCTAGACTAATTTAACAATCTAAAAAATGCTGGCTGACCTGGCTAATTGAGTAACTGTCAGTGATTGACATAACCAGAGAATAATTGCTGATTCACAACCAAATTTCGAACTTGCACCTTGTGTATTCTACTATTCTAACCCTCAACAATAAGTTGAGATCCCGACTGGGGGTTGGGGGCCCCCTAGCGGCCTGGGGCCCCAAGCAACCGCTTTTGTAACTTATTCATGGAGCCGGCCCTGCTTAGCCCCAAGTTAGAGCACGTTTGCAGGAGTTATGGTCAGGTGAGACATAGGTGCCGGCCTGCATAGAAGGAAAGAGAACACGGTTAAATCATCAGTGGAAATGCCCCAAATATGGCTTTGCGCAGTGTGTTGAATAGATTCCACGATCCGGACATGAGTGAATGCTCCGTTCGTTCTCGACACTGTGCGCGCTGAAATCTACGCCCACGGTGACGTTAGCACCGCCTACCGGGCGAAATGCTGTGAAAGAGTACGTCCCAAATGTACGGCGCAGTACAGTCACGTGACGAATAGCATGCTCAGTTGACAATCACATATGAAGACGTGAGAGACTGCGAGAATTTCTCTGCAGCAACAAATAGACCTCCGAAATATAAACCTGTATTTCGCAAATAGGTGGTAAGAAGGACTCCCAATTATCGTATATGTTTTGTTTTGCAAATAGGAGGGGATATCCAAATGCATGCATTAGTCTAGAAGGAACACTTGATTCTGTCGGAAGGAACACTTGATTCAACGCAGACGTGTGTGAATGGATGTTATGCTGTCGTGAAACAAGTTGGCGAATTTATAATGAGACTAGCTGTGGGTTGTAGGCTACATAGGGGACTGGCATATTGACAATCTTTTAGGGTGGTATTTTCAGTTATTTATGTATTCCATTCGTCGAAAGCTGACCCTGTCGTGGTTGCGGAATGCATGCTTTGTTGCCATGTCTGACAGTCTCTCGTATTGTCCCATCTGCTTTGAAGTAGATAAAATGAATGGATACATTTTAATAAAGGGTTGCTACAATATAAATATGCCCGATCGATTGCAACAATAATACTTCTGGCATTTTTGGAAAGCTCAAATTTTCGCCCTTTCAAGGAAAACACTGTCATAACCCAGCCATGATTGGGAAACAATATAGAGCTTTACATTGTTTTTAACCTGTAACTAAGGCTTTATAGCCTATATGGTTAATTATGGCTGGCATTGGTTAAAATCTCCCACAATATCAATGTTGTCAGCTAAGGTACAGCGTATGAGGGGATAGTAGGTGGGTTGGACAAGGCAATCAGAATGTGCACATGATGAACGGTAGAGGTAGCCTAAATATTCATTATTTAATCAAAAATAAATGCACCGACTATATGACTAAAATGGCTGTGATTTAAAACGAAACTAAACATTTTTTAGTCGAATGATAACTAAAACTAACGAAGGATGAAATGACAAAAATGTAACTAAGTCTAAAATATATTTTAAAACTTAATCTTAAGTATCTTCCAAAATGATCACTGCAGTGTAACAGTACATTTTATTGACCCCATGCTCAGTTGCAATGTACCAATATTGCCATAAGGCTACATTGACATCTGGAATAGTTTTTTTGTCATAGTTTTTAGGTTAGCCTACTGTTACTCAATGTTTCAAGTGACAATGTTGTCACACCAGACGTGAAACTCCTTTATTATCTAACATGTCTACATGTAGAAAGTTACGGAGATGCCAACATCTGGCCCAGTCCTTTAGTTAGAGATGCTTCTTTCAGTTCTATGACCAGCAGAGTATGCCATTGTTTCAGCAACACCTTGAGAAATGCCTTGGTGCATGAGTCAGAGGTGTTACATTTATGAACATATGTTTGGTGTGTGTTTTAGAGCGTGAGGGAAGAGTGTAGTCATATAGAACCACATTTTGTCATTGCATAGAAATCAGACCTGTCATTGTTACCAATAGTATTTGTGTATTTGCTCGTTTATTGAGCTTACCTGGCACAATGGAATAGCCCCAGAAGTGCAATCCGCACCCACCACACTAAAAGTATTTGATAGGAAGGAAATACTATTTTAACCCACGTCTGCACAATATATCCTCTCCCAAATGAATTTTAAGCTGTATATAATAAAATATTAATTACTGTGTATCAGGAGGTCGAGAAGTGGCATCATGGACGTGTCCAGCCACAGCCTGTTCCTCCTGCAGCAGCTCAACATCCAGAGGGAGTTCGGCTTCCTGTGTGACTGTACTGTCGCCATTGGCAACGTGTACTTCAAGGCCCACCGGGCCGTCCTGGCTGCCTTCTCCAACTACTTCAAGATGATCTTCATTCATCAGTCAAGGTTTGCTAGCTTTTATCAACAGTACTAGTCAATATCACACTCATGGTGTTGTTAAATACCTATGTTTAGGCCTTCGAGTAAGTACTTAGCATTGTACAGTAGCGTGGGCTAGTGTCCACATACGATGTAGGCTAGCATAATAGTGGTCGTCAGAGGTTGTTTCAGTGGTATTGGAGATTCAAAGGAATGGTGTGTGTTGACTCGTATATTGACTGTTAAGCTAATATTATCTTTGAGGATGGTAATATACAAAATGTATATGTTATGTGTGTTTTCCCTGGAAAGCTGTCACAAACAAGATATTTTGAGCTAGTTTTGTATTCATACATCTTACTCTACAAAATCCAAGAGATACTTTGATATAAGAGACAGGAGATTTTATGGAATTTGTAATAGTCAGCAATAATACTTTCCCACTGTCTACTACCATCTCCACAGTGAGTGCATTAAAATACAGCCCACGGACATCCAGCCGGATGTGTTCAGCTACCTGCTTCACATCATGTACACTGGCATGGGCCCCAAGCAGCCAGTGGACCAGGGCCGCCTGCAGGAGGGCATCAAGTTTCTCCATGCCTACCAGCTGTGCCGTAACCCCGACGAGGGGTGCCCCGATGTCGGCGACCTGGTCCGTATGTCCAACCTGTACGGTATTCAGATTTCATCCCAGTTGGCCAACAAAGAGGGTACTGGGGGCCCTAAAGGTAGTGCAGGGACCCGAAGAGGCGGCGGCCCGGAGGACGGGCGTTCGTCCACCCAGGCGGGCCGCTCCCACGCCGCACAGTTCTCGATGACCGTGGGGATGGAGGGCATCCCCTCCTCGGACCGTCAGCCCTTCTCTGGTCTCCTCCGTGGCGTCTCCTCAGTGGCTTCCGGCGACGACTCAAACATCTCGACACGCATCAAGCAGGAGAGGGTGGAGGAAGGGGAGGGAGAGGAGAGCCACCAGGCACTGGGAAGGGTAGGGTCCCCAACGTCTCCTTCAGCCCAGGGCGGCAGCCCCTGCCAGGGCCTCCTGTTCAAGGATGGCCCTCTGGTGCTGCTGTGCCCCCGCTGTGGCGAGCGCTGCTCCTCCCCCGAGGGGCTCCGCAAGCACCTGTTCAGCCATGCCGCCTGCACCATGGATCCCAGTGGACTAATGGAGGGCCTCTCCCAGGGTGGGGTAGGGGACCCAGAGGGCCCTGAGGACCAGCAGCAACGTGGGGCCCCACAGGATCAGCTAGATGCAGGCTGCTTGGAGGAGGCCCTGCGGCAGAGCCAGGCCTTAGCTAATGAGCTAGCTGCTGAGCTAAGTTGGAGCAGGGGCGGTATAGCCATTGGCACTAGTCCACCCCCCACCACCACCTCCACTACCAGTCAATCACGAAAGCGCAAGATCGCTTGTGCTGTGTGCAGCTTGCGTTTCGCCCAGAAGAGCCAGCTGCAGGAGCACATGTATACTCACACGGGCAAGCCGTCACGCTACCACCGCTACAGCCGCCTCTGCAGCCAGCTCATCCACGCCTCCGGACACTTCTGCGAGGGGCCACCGGAGGGCGGCGTTGGGGTGGCAGCAAGCACCACAGTAATGTTGGCGGAGGAGTCCAACAGGGAAGCTCAGGACAATGGCAGCTCCTGCTATTCGCTAGACTCTGAGATCTCACAAGAGAGCGTAGATGCCGTCACTGTGGAATGAAAGTGGAAAAAACTGTAGAAATAAAATAAATACATAGTCCCAAATATTTTTTCTTATTCTTAATTCCAGATAGTACCTCCTGTTTCAGTTTGTTTTCTTCGGTTTGATTCCTACTGAACATGACCTTGTTTCAGTTGCAGGGATACCTTACCTTTTGTCATTATCCTTCCACTTATCCACTTATATCCTGTCTTTTGTCGATACTGTCATCTTTCTGTTGGTTAGATGAAACCCTGTGATGTGATTCCAGTGTAAACCATATCGTATTTTATTCAGTGAATGTCTGAATAGAATAGAACATTGTTTTTACACGATACCTGTGTTCTCTCTCTGTTGTCATATGTTACCAGCTGATATTGATTGGAATTTAGCAAATACTATGTATCTGCATTTATTTCTGAGAATTTGCACTTTCCGAAATAAGTAGCTGTTGAAACAGGTACAGCACCAGTCAAAAGTTTGGATACACCTACTCATTCCAAGGTTTTCCATTATTTTCACTATTATTCTACAATGTAGAAAACGAAAATGTGAAATAATACATGGATTTATGTAGTAACCCAAAAAGTGCCTTGATGACAGCTTTGCATTCTCTCAACCAGCTTCATGAGGTAATCACCTGGAATGCATTTCAATTAACAGGTGTGCTTTGTTAAAAGGTAATTTGTGGAATTTCTTAATTAGTTTGAGCCAATCAGTTGTGTTCTGACAAGGTAGGGGTGGTATACAGAAGATAGCCCTATTTGGTAAAAGACCAAGTCCATATTATGGCAAGAACAGCTCTTATAAGTAAAAGACAAATGACAGTCCATCATTACTTTAAGACATGAAGGTTAGTCAATTCGTAATGTACAGAACTTTTAAGGTTTCTTCAAGTGCAGTCGCAAAAACCATCAAGAGCTATAATGAAACTGGCTTTCATGAGGACCACCACAGGAAAGGAAGACCCAGAGTTACCTCTGCTGCAGAGGATAAGTTCATTGGAGTTACCAGCCTCAGAAATTGCAGCCCAAATAAATGCTTCAAAGAGTTCAAGTAACAGACACATCTCAACATCAACTGTTCAGAGGAGACTGCATGACCCAGGCCTTCACAGTCTAATTGCTGCAAAGAAACCACTACTAAAGGACACCAATAAGAAGAACAGAGACGCTTGGGCCAAGAAACACGAGCAATGGACATTAGACCTGTGGAAATCTGTCGTTTAGTCTGATGAGTCCAAATATGAGATTTTTGGTTCCAACTGCCGTGTCTTTGTGAGACGCAGAGTAGGTGAATGGATGATCTCTGCATGTGTGGTTCCCACCATGAAGCATGGAGGAGGAGGTGTGATGGTGTGGGGGTGCTTTACTGGTGACACTGTGACACTATTTTGAATTCAAGGCATGCTTAACCAGCATGGCTACCACAGCATTCTGCAGCGATACGCCGTCCCGTCTGGTTTGGGCTTAGTGGGACTATCATTTGTTTTTCAACAGGGCAATGACCCAAACACACCTCCCAGGCTGTGTAAAGGCTATTTGACCAAGGAGAGTGATGGAGTGCTGTATCAGATGACCTGGCCTCCACAATCACCTGACCTTAAGCCAATTGAGATGGTTTGGGATGAGTTTGACCACAGAGTGAAGGAAAAGCAGGCAACAAGTGCTCAGCATATCCTTCAAGACTTGGAAAAGCATTCCTCATGGAGCTGGTTGAGAGAATGCCAAGAGTGTGCAAAGCTGTCATCAAGGCAAAGGGTGGCTACTTTGTGTTCACACTTTTTTGCCGGCTACATGATTCCATATGTGTTATTTCATAGTTTTGATGTCTTCACTATTATTCTACAATGTAGAAAATAGTACAAATAAAGAAAAATCCTTGAATGAGTAGGTGTCTCCAAACTTTTGACTGTGACTGTATGTAATGTTGTTATGGATGTTTGTCAGGGGTACAGGAATTTCCAAGGGACAACTTCTTAAAACCACAATGTTGCAGTACACAATTCAAGTATGGTACATCATTATACATATTGGATTTTTTTTTAAATAGATTTCGTGAGCAGTGCCTTGCTGTTTATTTTTGTATTGAGTACCTCCTAACAAACTAGCTAAACAAACTAGAGAATTAGCTTCAATTCAAATGATTCAGGAAGAGTGTACAACCTACTTAAGTGGACAAGTAAGCAAAAGTAGACCGTCACAAGTGTCATCCCAAGACCTTTTCAAGCTGGAAAACCTGGATCTGTATGTTTCAAGTGTCACAGGAGAGGTGATCTAGAATCAGGTGCCCCCTGTCTTATTCATTCTTGATCGACAAGGCAAAACTGATTCAATGTGGCCCTCCGTACCTCGTTAAAGACCAAATGCGGCAAGGACCTTTAGCAGGGGGACCTTAGCAGAGTGGTTAAGTATAGAGTACACTTGTTGAATGTCCTTTCTCCTTGACTAGGAATATTTTCAACACTCAAAAGGGCGGACTTATTTTAAGCTCACAACAGGCTAACATGAGTAGAAGTGACTAAAAGAGATGTTCTGAAATCCATTAGTGCTCTACAGCTTTATGATAGTGAGAGTATAGTTTCACCTTTGATGGATATGTGCCAATGGCTATCAGAATGTGTAGAAGAATGCATCTGGTACTGACGAACCAGGAGTCTGCATGTACTGTGATAGGTTTATACTGTCTCGAAATTGACGATCAGATTTGCCATTTTGGGTGTTTCCATTTTTGTACTGCTGTGTGTGACTTCTGGTCTGTTTGAATTGGCTACTCTTCTCTGGTGTTTCCACTTTGTCATACACTTTAAACATGAATGTGGTTTAATGTTTTGTAAACCTGTGTCACCTTTCCATAAATGAGACATGTTTTGTAAATAAATGTTAAGAGATTGTCCAATGTAACTCTTCTCATTGATAAAAATCATTGGTTTCCACAAACCTGAGTCCCAGTCTGTTTGTGCTATACAATGCCAACTCCTTGTCCCTCATTGTCATGCCAAACTTAGATAGACAAGGACTGCAATGGAGTAGGCAAGAGCACAAACAGATCTGGGACCAGGCTTTATGTTCCCTGTTCTTGTAGTAACAATCTGTTACCACCAGAGGCCACTTAAGAGCTGACGGACTCATACCCAAAAGGTACCGATCGCTCCTCTCCTCTCCCCCTTGCTTGATGGGCTGAGTCCCAATTCTCCACCCTTTTCCAGAAGTGTGCACTTGAAAAATATCTGACATGGATTTAACCAAGATGGAAACTCCCTCCAGCCAATGCTTACGCCAATCCTATGCTTATAAATCCATAATGGGGAGTGTGCAAGTACACACTTCTGAATAAGGGTGGAGAATTGGTAAGCAAACATGGTCCATTAGTAGCAAAGGGTAATGGAACGACAACACACAATGTTTTATGCATCCCTCTACGGAGCTCAACAACAAAATATTAAAACTGACAGATGGCTTCTGACTCTGAGACAGCATACCTCTCAGGCAGTGGGTTAGATACATTCCAATTCATTCTAGGACAGCTCGTGCTGGAACCCGTCAAACTGTCCAGTGTTGTATTGATGATATATATTGTTACGTAAAGTAAGAGGCTTGAGGCTGTAAGGACAATAATTCTCCCTCCCAAACAAATGGAAAACTATTATTGCACCTAATTTAAGAGAGAAACTGATCAACTAGGAAACAGAGCTGTAGTGGTAAAAACTGGCAGTTGCTTGATGATTTATTATAATTTAACTAGGCAAGTCAGTTAAGAACAAATATTGTTTTACAATGACGGTCTACCAAAAGGCAAAAGGCCTCCTGCGGGGACAGGCGCTGGGATTAAAAATAAAACAAAACTATAGGACAAAACACACATCACGACAAGAGAGACACCATGACACGAGATAAAGAGAGACCTAAGACAACAACATAGCAAGGCAGCAACACATGACAACACAGCATGGTAGCAACACAACATGACAACAACATGGTAGCAACACACGGCGGCAGCACAACATGGTACAAACATTATTGAGCAAAGACAACAGCACAAAGGGCAAGAAGGTAGAGACAACAATACATCATGCGAATCAGCCACAACTGTCAGTAGGAGTGTCCATGATTGAGTCTTTGAATGAAGAGATAGAGATAAAACTGTCCAGTTTAGGTAGGTTATAATTAAAATGTAAGATATTTCTATTGCTATAGAAACCAAACGCTGCAGACTTCACTGGGGAAGAACATTTTCACGTGTTAATGAAAAACATCGGTAGACCGGGAGTGAGATTTTGCATGTCTGTTCGATAATTGAATGAAAAATATTGTTATATTGATAAATACATATCTACCAGCACTTTATATACATTTAATAATACTGAAGCTGTCAAAGGGGCTGAAATGAGACTTTAAGAGATTAGTTGTTGTAGGGGGTTGGTTAATCTGTTTAGGGTTTCTGACACTTCCGGGATGATCAGAAGCTGGTCTGGGTCAATTGAAGTCTTCAGAACTTCAGAGACGATCCTAAAAATCCCACACCAATGACCATACAAGTTAGAGCATAAGGCAAAGCAGTGGAGTAGTGTACCCTGCACAGCATGACATTTATCACACATAGGAAATATGTATCAGGAAATATCCTATGCAGTTTGCTTTTGGAATAGTGTAATCTGTGTAATAGCTTGAATTGTATGAGACGATGTCTGGAGTTAATGGAGCAGGTGTGGATATACTCCAAGCTATCTTCCCAGTCTGCCACAGACCCTAGCTCTTCCTCCCATTTTGCCTTAATGGCATCTGTAGAAGGTATGCTAACAGATTGAAAAGCGTCATATGGACAAGATATCAGTTTGCCTGAGGAGGGACATATTTTTATGCATCAGTAAAACATGGAAGATTTAGCATTTCCAAATGTCAGAAGATGTTTTCTACCATAGTCTCTAATTTGTAGGTATCTGAAAAAGTTACTTCTGGGAAGATTATAGGTTTCCTTCAGCAAATCAAAGGAGGCAAAGGTCCCTTCTATATATAAATCCCCTATGGTATTGAACCCTAGCTCTCCCCATCGCTTAAGGGTGTTATCAAGGTTAGAGGGGGAAAAGGAGGGATTCCTGGCAACAGGACTGATATTGGTCTAAGGTCAAAAAGGACCTCCATTTGCTTCCAGATACGGACTTTGCTATGGGCGGCAGGTAACCTAGTGATTAAAGCGTTGGGCCAGTAACTGAAAGTTTGCTAGATCGAATCCCCGAGCTGACAAGGTAAAAACATATGCCGTTCTGCCCCTGAACAAGGCAGTTAACCCGGTGTTCCTAGGCCATCATTGTAAAAAAGAATTTGTTCTTAACTACATTTACATTTAAGTCATTTAGCAGACGCTCTTATCCAGAGCGACTTACAAATTGGAAAGTTCATACATATTCATCCTGGTCCCCCCGTGGGAATTGAACCCACAACCCTGGCGTTGCAAGCGCCATGCTCTACCAACTGAGCCACACGGGACCGTTAACTGACTTGCCTGGTTAAATATTATTATATATATATTTTTTAATGTATAATAGGGTTGTTACTATAAAGTGACATCTCCAAATTGACTGGGGACAAAATCACCACGCCAATAGAGAAGGGGTGGCAATCCTCACGCTCCATACTAAGCCAACTGGATGACGGAGGTGCATAACAGCACGGAGGTACAGACGCCCAGCGGGACACTGGAGGGGAGCGGGCTCTACACGTAACGCCTGCTCAATGTCCACGTCCATCTCCCATACTACCGGCGCCACCAGGCAGGAGGACGGTATTATGGGAGTGGGATCCATGGGCCGCTCCTCTGTGTCATACAGCCAGGACAGTGCGTCTGCCTTGACATTCTGGGAACCTGGTCTGTACGACAGGGTGAAAACAAAACGGGTAAAAAACATGGCCCACCTTGCCTGGCGAGGATTCAGTCTCCTCGCTGCCCAGATGTACTCCAGATTGCGGTGGTCAGTCCAGATGAGAAAAGGGTGTTTAGCCCCCTCAAGCCAATGTCTCCACGCCTTCAAAGCCTTGACGACAGCCAACAGCTCCTGGTCCCCCACGTCATAGTTTCGCTCCGCCGGGAGTATATCAGAATGTCACCAATATACACCACTACACACCTGCCCGTGCAGATCCCTGAAAATCTCGTCTACAAAGGCTTGGAAGACTGATGGAGCATTCATCAACCCGTACGGCATGACGAGGTACTCATAATGCCCTGAGGTTGTACTGAACGCCGTCTTCCACTCATCTCCCTCTCGGATACGCACCAGGTTATACTCACTCCTGAGATCCAGTTTCGTGAAGAAGCACGCCCCGTGCATTGACTCAATTGCTGTGGCTATGAGAGGTAGCGGGTAACTGTACTTCACAGTGATCTGGTTTAGAGCTCGATAGTCAATACACGGGCGCAGACCTCCCTCCTTCTTCACAAAAAAGAAACTTGAGGAGGCGGGTGAAGTGGAGGACCGAATGTACCCCTGACTCAGGGATTCAACATGTGTCAAGTATAGTGTCTTCCCAATAGCATGTAGCTGGAAGAATGGAACATGCCGCTCTGGAAACCCCGTTAGACTGAGGATGGGGTACACCATTGTTGACGCGGACTCTGACAATCGTTCTCCTCATCAATTTGGCTCGGTAACATTTACTGATCATTATTGGATCTGTGGTGATAAAATCTCTACCTACCAACAAATTGGACAGAGTGCTGTAATTTCGGTTAATTAACTAAACATCTCCCTTGTGGTAGTGCATAAAACTAACTCATCCATTCCAAGCAGGTTAACACGAATTAAGAGGGACATCTCGCAATCCAATGACGTCCCCAGTGACTCGTGATGATCCTCAAAATTGGAGAAGTTCTGGCGCGGGTTAATCCCCTGGTATGGGGATTTGACTATTTTAGTGGAACATTTAAGGCAGCTTAGTGGTGTTCTCGAAAGGGAACACCAGCCTGACTACAACTGGAATCCATTTGGGTGGGTTCAGTCATTGTTTGGTGCTTGGGGAGTGACCTTTTTCCACTCTCTCATCTATGGATTGGTATGGCTGATTGCTCTGTTACTGATGATCACTTGTGTGAAGAAATTGTCTAGTAAAGCAGTTGATGTTCTTACTATGCCCTTGCTTGCAAATGAAGAAGGTGTAGATGAAGAATCTGAGATTGATGGACAACAATAAGGTGAACACAGTGCAGTATTCTCACTGGACAGTGCAGAAAGAGAGGGATCACAGTATATGAATGATTTTCCCTGACCTATTCCTGACTACATCGCTGATGGTGGGACCCCAATCCTGAGCATGGGAACCCAGATGTAGAGCTTATGTTCTACACTGTGTGTGCAAAGTGGCCGAGGGGGGTGGACAAGGGGAACTAATGGGCATTTCCACCATTCCGATCCATATTACTGTACCCGCTGTCGGAGGGATGACTGTCCAACCTGTTGTGATGAGAACTGTGTTTAGACACTGGTTCTCCTGTAACTTAGGGAGCATTTCTAATTTCTGTTTCTTATTTCTGTATTTTCCTCAACAATGTATTATTCTGTATGATTAAACATGTGCAAGTATGTCTTGCGGAATAAAGGTTGTAGTCCCAGTTGAGAAAGCTTACCTGGAAATAAGGTACTCGACATTAAAGGGATTTGATTCTCTATTTGTTATTTTTCTATAATCCATACACTCTGTAAAAAAACATTAGTAAGATACCGTGTTACAGTTCTGATGTCTCCAGAAGGGACGGAGTCCCTTGAGGGAGGAATGTGGCGGGAGAATCAGAATTAGCTCTGTAACATAGATAATTAAGATGACTTATCTGCTTAATAGGCTTATATGATTAAAACTGTTGAACTCTTGTTATTAGATTATATCCCTTCGGATTCTGGTGTTGGCAGTCGCACTTCCTTCCTCATATGGGCCTCAGTCACCTGGGGCCCAGAGAGGGGAGAAGGCAGGCTTGTCTTTCACATGTCCCTGGTGCTATGCATAATATCAGAAAGATAAGAGGACAGGAGGGAACATTGTCTTTATATGTGAATGTGTCTTTACCTATTTTAAACCATGTGAAGGGATGGCGTGATTAATGGGAAACCAATTACTATTCTCCACAATGTCTGTGCGCTAGTCACTCCCTCTTTTGGCCTTGGGGGAGATAAGGTCTGAGAAAACATGTGTCTGGAACCATTGTATGTCATCACACATTACTCCACATTACTCCAGTGCTAGCTTCCCTACACTGGCTTCCTGTTAAGGCAAGGGCTGATTTCAAGGTTTTACTGTTAACCTATAAAGCGTTACATGGGCTTGCTCCTACCTATCTTTCCGAGTTGGTCCTGCCGTACATACCAATACGTACGCTACGGTCACAAGACGCAGGCCTCCTAATTGTCCCTAGAATTTCTAAGCAAACAGCGGGAGGCAGGGCTTTCTCCTATAGATCTCCATTTTTATGGAACAGTCTGGCTACCCATGTGAGAGACGCAGACTCGGTCTCAACCTTTAAGTCTTTACTGAAGACTTATCTCTTCAGTAGGTCATATGGTTGAGTGTAGTCTGGCCCAGGAGTGTGAAGGTGAACGGAAAGGCTCTGGAGCAACGAACCGCCCTTGCTGTCTCTGCCAGGCCGGTTCCCCTCTCTCCACTGGGATTCTCTGCCTCTAACCCTGTTACAGGGGCTGAGTCACTGGCTTGCTGGTGCTCTTTCATGCCGTCCCTAGGAGGGGTGCGTCACTTGAGTGGGTTGAGTTACTGACGTGATCTTCCTGTCTGGGTTGGCGCCCCCCCTTGGTTTGTGCTGTGGTGGAGACCTTTGTGGGTTATACTCGGCCTTGTCTCCGGATTGTAATGTTGGTGGTTGAGGATTTCCCTCTAGTGGTGCGGGGGCTGTGCTTTGGCAAAGTGGGTGGGGTTATATCCTTCCTGTTTGGCCCTGTCCGGGGGTTTCTTCGGATGGGGCCACAGTGTCTCCTGACCGCTCCTGTCTCAGCCTCCAGTATTTATGCTGCAGTAGTTTATGTGTCGGGGGGCTAGGGTCAGTTGGTTACCTGGAGTACTTCTCCTGTCTTATCCAGTGTCCTGTGTGAATTTAAGTATGCTCTCTCTAATTCTTTCGTTCTCTCTTTCTCTCTGAGAACCTGAGCCCTAGGACCATATGTCAGGACTACCGGGCATGATGACACCTTGCTGTCCCCAGTCCTCCTGGCCTTGCTGCTATTCCAGTTTCAACTGTTCTGCCTGCGGTTACGGAACCCCTACCTGTCCCAGACCTGCTGTTTTCAACTCTTAATGATCGGCTATGAAAAGCCAACTGAGATTTATTCCTGATTATTATTTGACCATGCTTGTCATTTATGAACATTTTGAAAATCTTGGCGCTCTCTAATTTTCTCCTTCTCTCTTTCTTTCTCTCGGAGGACCTGAGCCCTAGGACCATACGTCGGGACTACCGGCCGTGGTGACTCCTTGCTGTCCCCAGTCCGCCTGGCCTTGCTGCTATTCCAGTTTCAACTGTTCTGCCTGCGGTTATGGAACCCCTACCTGTCCCAGACCTGCTGTTTTCAACTCTTAATGATCGGCTATGAAAAGCCAACTGAGATTTATTCCTGATTATTATTTGACCATGCTTGTCATTTATGAACATTTTGAAAATCTTGGCTCTCTCTAATTTTCTCCTTCTCTCTTTCTTTCTCTCGGAGGACCTGGGCCCTAGGACCATGCGTCGGGACTGCCGCCCGTGGTGACTCCTTGCTGTCCCCAGTCCGCCTGGCCTTGCTGCTATTCCAGTTTCAGCTGTTCTGCCTGCGGTTATGGAACCGCCACCTGTCCCAGACCTGTTGTTTTTCAACTCTTGATGATCGGCTATGAAAAGCCAACTGAAAATTATTCATGATTATTATTTGACCATGCTTGTCACTTATGAACATTTTTGAACATCTTGGCATAGTTCTGTTATAATCTCCACCCGGCACAGCCAGAAGAGGACTGGCCACCCCTCATAGCCTGGTTCCTCTCTAGGTTTCTTCCTAGGTTTTGGCCTTTCTAGGGAGTTTTTCCTAGCCACCGTGCTTCTACACCTGCATTACTAGCTGTTTGGGGTTTTAGGCTGGGTGTCTGTACAGCACTTCGAGATATTAGCTGATGTACGAAGGGCTATATAAAATAAAATTGAATTGAATCTGATGTCACCTATCCTGGGATAGTGATTGACCTAGAGGCTCACTCCCCACAGTGAGCTTGTCTTAGGAGTGTGGTCAAGGAGGGGTTTTACTTGAGATGGGCGTATCTGGAGTTGACAATTGATATATGCCATAACGTTTGTTGGTTTTTCTGTGCTATGAAGTACCAGGAACGAGATCAGAGCCTCGTCTTGGGGGCCAAACTCTGTCAAATAAGAACAGTCTTCAAAGCAGATGATATCTGGCTGGGTGATACTCCTTTCTCATTTATCAAGTCTCACCTTGTGACCCATTCCACAGTTCTGTTGTTTGTCATGTAGACTAAAGGGGTGTATCTTGGCTATAAAAGATCTTTGCATCCTTTGTCTCAGGACTCTCAACGAATCATCTGAGGTTGTTTCGTTGACCAGCCATCGCTATTGCAGAGCTCTCACTAATAAAGATGCAGTTTAAGTATAACTCTGACTTGTGTGATACGTTTTTCTCTCCTCAATTGATGATACAGAAATTAACCACCACACCCCAAACAGCCCCAGAACAGCAACACAATTAGACCCATCCAAATCATGAGAAAACAAAAAGATAATTACTTGACACATTGGAAAGAATTAACAAAAAAACTGAGCAAACTAGAATACTTTTTGGCCCAAGACAGAGAGCACACTGTGGCAGAATACCTGACCATTGTGACTGACTCAAATGGAAAGCTTTGACTATGTATAGATTCAGTGAGCATAGCCTTGCTATTGAGAAAGGCTGCCATAGGCAGACCTGGCTCTCAAGAGAAGACAGGCTGTGTGCACACTGTCCACAAAATGAGATGGCTACTGAGCTGCACTTCCAAACATCCTGCCAAATGTTTGACCATATTAGAGACACATATTTCCCTCAGATTACACAGATCCACAAAGCATTAGAAAACAAACCCAATTTTGATAAACTCCCATGTCTATTGGGTGAAATATCACAGTGTGCCATCACAGCAGCAATATGTGTGACCTGTTGCCACAAGAAAATGGCAACCAGTGAAGAACAAACACCATTGTAAATACAACCTATTTGTATGTTTATTTATTTTCCCTTTTGTACTTTAACAATTCGCACATGATATGACATTTGACATGTCTATTCTTTTGGAACTTTTGTGAGTAATGTTTACTATTAATTTGTGTTAATTTCACTTTTGTTTGTTATCTACTTCACTTGCTTTGGCAATGTTAACATATGTTTCCCATGCCAATAAAGCCCTTAAATTTAATTAATTAATTAATTAAGAGAGAGAGGGAGAGAGAAAAAAGTCCAACGAACATGGTCCATTAGGGAGTGGACAGCAGGTGTGAGATGGAGCATATTGCCTTTTTTCTTCTCTTATGTATTTTTATCTTCATTTTTCCCCCTCCTTGTTCGGTCCACATTTAATGAAAGGGGTTGTTACAGTATATCTAAAAAATAATGTTAGCTAGCTGATTTACTGAGTGTGTGGTTGATAATGGGTACTGTGTGTGTAGAGGCAGTGTTCTTCAACCGCAGCGTGTGTAGGCTTTTGTTCCAGCCCAGCGCTAGCAAACTCGCCTGACGCCTGCACACCCTGTGGGTTCCCCCGGGACCAGGGTTGAAGAACATTGGTTTGGTTCTATTGCAGTTCTCAATGGTTTGATCACTGGCTTGCCTGTTGCACTGTGGTTGACTGTTGCACTGTGGTTGACTGTTGCAATGTGGTTGCCTGTTGCACTGTGGTTGACTGTTGCAATGTGGTTGCCTGTTGCACTGTGGTTGACTGTTGCAATGTGGTTGCCTGTTGCACTGTGGTTGACTGTTGCTGACAGTAGTTGGAGGGGACAGAGCTCTTCACTCCTCTTGACATGAATGACGTCCGACTCTTTTAGAAAAAGCACAAAGGAAGAAAAGGATTAAGGAGGGTGGGAGAAGGACGGATGGAAAAGAGGAGATGGAGGAGAGAGAGAGAGAAAAGAGAGGCTAAAGAGACAGGCAAGAGAGGAAGGGATGGGAGAGAAGCGCAGGGGAGGGAGAGAAGTGAAATGGAAAAAAGGAATGGTGGTACACTCTTAGAAAATGAGGGGCTTTCTAGAACCTAAAAGGGTTATTTGGCTGTCCCCATAGGATAACCCTTTGAATCATTATTTTGGGTTGCAGGTAAAACCCTGTTCGATTCATGGAGCCCGAAGGTTATACATAGAACAAAAAACGGTTATCCTATGGGGATAGCAAGATAATCCTTTGGAACCATTTTTCCTAAGAGTGTAGAGTGAGAGAGTGAGAGAGAGAGAGATACACACTGACAAACAGGTGCAGCAGGGAAACAATACAGTCAGCAATAAAATGCTTAATAAAAACACATTTTCAAAGCCTTACACAGACCTTGTCTATGGCCCAAATGTCACCATATTCCCTATTTAGTGCACTACTTTTGACCATAGGGCCCTGGTCAAACGTAGTGTACTAAATAAGGAATAGGGTGCCATTTGGGATGCAGCTATTTTCCATTGGCTTTCAAACTGAATTGGACTCAACATGAGAAACATTACTATTCAAATGAGAAACGAGATCAAATTACTCACAAGAGCGGAGGCACAACACAAGCTCTTTCATGATTGTAAGTGAATTCCCGTTTTTGATTCCATTTAATTATAAATCGATTATGTCAAACAAAGCTACGGTGGCGATTTAGTCATTCAGCCCGTTGCCCTTTGAACTCACCCGAGAGGAGGCAGGGACTATTTGCTCTCGGTGCTGAAGTCGTTGTCATGGAAACAGGAGAAGGCTGGAGATTGGGGTGGTACACTCGTCTAGTATAGGGCGGATAGAGGGAGATAAGAAATGTGTAAGAAAAACAATACAGTATCTGGAGAGCAGCAGGTTGCAATATGCTACCTTTTCTTGTTACTACACTCAATAACAAAAAAAGGTGCTAGTTATTACCAAAAAACGGTACCTTTTTTTTCTTCCTTACATTGTTAAAAACTTCCTGGCTACTGATTGCAGTGGAAGTATACAAAAATGGTAAGTATACAAAAAGTAACTGTATTTTTGGAGCTGGATTGAGGAATTATTCTTGTAAGGGACAGTATGCTGCTTTATTCTGATTACTTGGGAGAGAACCTCACTTGGGATTTGAACTCACTACCTCTCGATTGCCAGCTAACTGAATTTCCAGCAGCGCCAGAGAATGAGTTTGACACGTGCTGTAGGGGAACCCTTTTGAGTTCCATTTAGAACCCTCATAAACAACCCTCTGGTTCCAGGTAGAACCAATGGAAGGTTCTACAGTTATACCCATAGGATACTTCAGATGTGCTAATGGCACACACTGTTAGGTACTCACACGGTACTGGTCAGTACATTTAAGGGTACTGACCAGCGCAAAAAAATGATTTTTTAAACCTCCCGTCTTGGTATTGATGTGTCACTGTGTAGTTCATACAAGCATAATCTATGAGCAGAATTACTGTTTTATCTCAATTAGCCAATATATCCCTAGTTTGAAAGCAACTGTTCTACTGGAAGCTGTGCTGCCCCATTTTCACCCATGTAGGCAAGCCCCCTAGCAATTTGAGTTCTAGCCAATAAGCTTCAGCCCCTGAACACACCATCACACCTCCTCCTCCATGCTTCACGGGGGGAACCACACATGCGTAGATCATCCGTTCACCTACTCGGTGTCTCACAAAAATACGGCAGTTGGAAACAAAAATCTCAAATTTGGACTCATCAAACCGAAGCGCAGATTTACACCAGTCTAATGTCCATTGCTCGTGTTTGTTGGCCCAAGCAAGTCTCTTCTTATTATTGTTGTCCTTTAGTAGTGGTTTCTTTGCAGCAATTCGACCATGAAGGCCTGATTCACGCAGTCTCCTCTGAACAGTTGATGCTGAGATGAGTCTGTTACTTGAACTCTGTGAATCATTTATTTGGGCTGCAATCTGAGGTGCAGTTAATTGCCAATTTCTGATGCTGGAAACCCTAATGAACTTATCCTCTGCAGCAGAGGTAACTCTGAGTCTTCCTTTCCTGTGGCGGTCCTCATGAGAGCTAGTTTCATCAAAGCACTTGATGGTTTTTGCGACTGCACTTGAAGAAACGTTCAAAGCTCTTGACATTTTTTGCATTGACTGACCTTCATGTCTTAAAGTAATGGACTGTTGTTTCTCTTTGCTTATTTTAGCTGTTCTTGCCATAATATGGACTTGGTCATTTACCAAATAGGGCAATCATCTGTATACCAACCCTACCTTCTCACAACACAACTGATTGGCTCAAACAAAGGAAAGAAATTCCACAAATTATCTTTTTACAAGGCACACCTTATAATTTAAATGCTTTCCAGGTGACTACCTCATGAAGCTGGTTGAGAGAATGCCAAGCGTGTGCAAAGCTGTCATCAAAGCAAAGGGTGGCTACTTTGAATAATCTAACATCTAAATATTTTGATTTGTTTAACACTTTTTGGGTTACTACATGATTCCATAGGTGCTATTTCATAGTTTTGATGTCTTCACTAGTATTGTACAATGGAGAAAATAGTAAAAAATAAAGAAATTAGTAGGTGTGTCCAAACTTTTGACTGGTACTGTAAGTATTCACACCCCTGAGTCAATACTTTGTAGAAGCCCCTTTGGCAGAGTCTTTCTGGGTATGTCTCTAAGAGCTTTCCACACCTGGATTGCGAACATTCAACCATTATTCAAGCTCTGTCAAATTGGTTGTTGATCATTGCTAGACAACCATTTTCAGATCTTGCCATAGATTTTCAAGCAGATTTAAGTCAAAACTGTAAGTCGGACACTCTGGAACATTCACTGTCTTCTTGGTAAGCCACTCCAGTGAAGATTTGTGTTTTAGCTTATTGTCCTGCTGAAAGCGAAATGAATCTCCCAGTGTCTGGTGGAAAGCAGACTGAACCAGTTTTCCTCTAGGATTTTGCCTGAGTTCCATTCCGTTTCTTTTATTTATCCTGAAATACTCCCCAGTCCTTAACAATTACACGCATAACATGATGCAACTACCAATATGCTTGGAAATATGGAGAGTGGTATTCATGAATGGGCTCTATTGGATTTGGCCCAAATATAACACTTTGTATTCAGGACAAAACGTTAATTGCTTTGCCACATTTTTTTGCAGTATTACTTTAGTGCCTTGTTCCAAACAGGATGCATGTTTTGGAATATTTATTTTCTGTACAGGCTTCTTCCATCTTTTCACTCTGTCAAATAGGTTAGTACAATGTTGTTGTTGATGTTGTTGATCCATCTTCAGTTTCTCCTATCACAGCCTTAGCATGAGGTTGTAATAACAAGAAACTTTACCAGGACATAGACATATCTGATATTGGCAGAAAGCTTAAATTCTCGTTAATCTAACTGCACTGTCCAATTTACAGTAGCTATTACAGTGAAAGAATACCATGCTATCATTTGAGGAGAGTGCACAATTTTGAACATGAAAAGTTATTAATAAACAAATTACAGTGGCTTGCGAAAGTATTCGCCCCTTGGGCATTTTTCCTATTTTGTTGCCTTACAACCTGGAATTAAAATGGATTTTGGTGGGGATTGTATCATTTAATTTACACAACATGCCTACTACTTTGAAGATGCAAAATACTTTTTATTGTGAAGCAAACAAGAAATAAGACAACATTTTTTAAACTTGAGCATGCATAACTATTCACCACCCCAAAGTCAATACTTTGTAGAGCCACCTTTTGCAGCAATTACAGCTGCAAGTCTCTTGGGGTATGTCTCTATAAGCTTGGCACATCTAGCCACTGGGATTTTTGCCCATTCTTCAAGGCCAAACTGCTCCAGCTCCTTCAAGTTTGATGGCTTCCGCTGGTGTACAGCAATCTTTAAGTCATACCACAGATTCTCAATTGGATTGAGGTCTGGGCTTTGACAAGGCCATTCCAAGACATTTAAATGTTTCCCCTTAAACCACTCGAGTGTTGCTTTAGCAGTATGCTTAGGGTCATTGTCCTGCTGGAAGGTAAACCTCCGTCCCAGTCTCAAATCTCTGGAAGACTGAAACAGGTTTCCCTCAAGAATTTCCCTGTATTTAGTACCATCCATCATTCCTTCAATTCTGACCAGTTTCCCAGTCCCTGCCTATGAAAAACATCCCCACAGCATTATCCTGCCACCACCATGCTTCACTGTGGGGATGGTGTTCTCGGGAGGTGCTGGGTGTGAGCCACACATAGCTTTTCCCTTGATGGACAAAAAGCCACATTTTAGTCTCATCTGAGTACCTTCTTCCATATGTTTGGGGAGTCTCCCACATGCCTTTTTGGCAAAAATCAAATGTGTTTGCTTATTTTCTTCTTTAAGCAATGGCTTCTTTCTTGCCACTCTTCCTTAAAGCCCAGCTCTGTGGAGTGTACGGCCTAAAGTGGTCCTATGCTGTGGAGCTGTGTAGGTCCTTCAGGGTTATCTTTGGTCTCTTTGTTGCCTCTCTGAATAATGCCCTCCTTGCCTGGTCCGTGAGTTTTGTGGGCTGCCCTCTCTTGGCAGGTTTGTTATGGTGCCATATTCTTTCCATTTTTTAATAATGGATTTAATGGTGCTCCGTGGGATGTTCAAAGTTTTTGATATTTTTTATAACCCAACCCTGATCTGTGCTTCTCCGCAACTTTGTCCCTGGCCTGTTTGGAGAGCTCCTTGGTCTTCAGGGTGCCGCTTCCTTGGTGGTGCCCCTTGCTTAGTGATGTTGCAGACTCTGGGGCATTTCAGATGTGTATATATATACAGGTGTATTGTTAAACGGGTACAACAACTCCACTGACAGTTGGCACAAATACACAACAGTCAGTAACTTGTTGTTGTTTACCATACTTTCACTGCAACTAGTAGCCTGTAATGTACCGTACAATTACAGGAACTTTTTAAGAGTGTAGAGTGTCATGGCATAACGGAAAACATGGTGGAGAGTGAAAGGACAGGATGGTTATTCACAACCAACACAGCAGCAAAGAACACTCCCAGAAAAATGTGGTGAAAATGGTTACACATATCACTCTCAACCCTGAAAAGAACTCCTCAAGAACCACAACTGTCTTTCTGGATAAAAGCATCTTGGAACTGACAAAAATTAAACTGTAAAATGAACGTGTCACTTGATCTTCTACTTCAGGTGTTAATTGTTCAGTATTTTTGAGTGTAGAGGTGGTTGCTAGAACAGACTATGATGGACAGGGTGCAAAGTAGTGTACTGATATACTGTAGGGGGTTTAAAGAAGGAAGAGTATTGAGAAAGGAAATTAAAATGAGGGAAACATGATGACAAAAGCAACAGGAGATCCATCTATCTTGTTGGTGCGTATGTGTGTGTGCGAAGGGAGGGTCTGAGTGCAATGTGCAACACAGACATGAACACACACATACACACACACACAGTTTTGTATTGCTATCCTTGTAGGGAGCAAATAATTTATTCCCATCCAAAGTCCTATTTTCCCTAACCCCTAACCCTAAATCTAATTCTAACCTTAAACCTAAATCTAACCTTAACCCCAAACCCCTAACCCTAAAACTATACCTAACTCTAGCTCCTATACCTAAACCTAACCATAACTCCTAACCATAACCTTAATTCGAACCCTAATTGCAACCCTAACCCTAAACCTTAACCATATGCCGAAAATAGAGTTATCCTCATGGGGACCGGCAAAATGTCCCCACTTGCCTGAATTTTCCTTGTTGAGGAATTATGGTACCCACAAGGATAGTTAAACAAAAACACACACACACACACCTCCCCCCAGACATGATCCCGAGACACCTAATATAGAATAACTGATCAGTGAGAAGCACACCTTGGGACAGACAAGTGACAGCAGTTTCCTTCCGTACACGTCCATATTCAGAACCCCGGCGCAACCTAGCAATTCTCGTTAAAAATATCCTCTGAGTAATTTTGGGCCACAGTGTCTTGGCTTCGTCAGCACCACAACACTGTTCAGACAGCTCACCCACATAAATGAAACTCAATCTCAATTCATTTGTCTCCTCAGTTGAAGTGTGTGCGTTCACGTACAGTTGAAGTCGGAAGTTTACATACACATAGTTTGGAGTCAATAAAACTTGTTTTTCAACCACTCCACAAATTTCTTGTTAACAAACTATAGTTTTGGCAAGTCGGTTAGGACAGCTACTTTATGAATGACACAAGTCATTTTTCCAACAATTGTTTACAATTTCACTTAGAATTCACTGTATCACAATTCCAGTGAGTAAGAAGTTTACATACACTTAGTTGACTGTGCCTTTAACCAGCTTGGAAAATTATGTCATGGCTTTAGAAGCTTCTGATAGGCTAATTGACATCATTTGAGCCAAACTCAAACTCAGTGCCTCTTTCTTAAAACTCAGTGCCTCTTTGCCTGACATCATGGGAAAATCTAAAGAAATCAGCCAAGACCTCAGAAAAACAATTAAAGACCTCCACAAGTCTGGTTCATCCTTGGGAGCAATTTCCAAATGCCTGAAGGTACCATGTTCATCTGTACAAACAATAGTACGCAAGTATAAACACCATGAGACCATGCAGCCATCATACCACTCAGGAAGAAGACGCATTCTGTCTCTTAGAGATGAACATACTTTGGTGCGAAAAGTGCAAATTAATCCCAGAACAACAGCAAAGGACCTTGTGAAAATGCTGGAGTAAACATGTACAAAAGTACCTATATCCACAGTAAAACGAGTCCTATATCGACATAACCTGAAAGGCCGCTCAGCAAGGAAGAAGCCACTGCTCCAAAACCGCCATTAAAAAGCCAGACTACGGTTTGCAACTGCACATGGGGAAACAGATCGTACTTTTTGGAGAAATGTCCTCTGGTCTGATAAAACAAAATAGAACTGTTTGTCCATAATGACCATCATTATGTTAGGAGGAAAAAGGGGGAGGTTTGCAAGCCGAAGAACACCATCCCAACCGTGAAGCACGGGGGTGGCAGCATCATGTTGTGGGGGTGCTTTGCTGCAGGAGGGACTTGTGCACTTCACAAAATAGATGACATCATGAGGGAGGAAAATTATGTGGATATATTGAAGCAACATCTCAAGACATCAGTCAGTAAGTCTCAAAAGGGTCTTCCAAATGAACAATGACCTCAAGAATTCTTCCAAAGTTGTGGCAAAATGGCTTAAGGACAACAAAGTCAAGGTATTGGAGTGGCCATCACAAAGCCCTGACCTCAATCCTATAGAAAATTTGTGGGCAGAACTGAAAAAGCGTGTGCGAGCAAGGAGGCCAACACACCTGACTCAGTTACACCAGCTCTGTCAGGAGTAATGGGCCTAAATTCACCCAACTTATTGTGGAAAGCTTGTGGAAGGCTACACGAAACGTTTGACCCTAGTTAAATAATTTAAAGGCAATGCTACCAAATACTAATTGAGTGTATGTAAACTTTTCACCCACTGGGAATGTGATGAAAGAAATAAAAGCTAAAATAAATAATTCTCTCTACTATTATTCTGACATTTCACATTCTTAAAATGAAGTGGTAATCCTAACTGACCTAAGACAGAATTTTTACTCTGATTAAAATGTCAGGAATTGTGAAAAACTGAGTTTAAATGTATTTGGCTAAGGTGTTTGTAAACTTCCGACTTCAACTGTACGTGTGTGTTTATGTTGAAGGAGGGGTCTTCTGAGTCCTTGTGAAATATTTGAATATGTCTTCTGATTTTATTGACATGTGATTTCATCCAAAGAAAAGTGAATATCTAGTGACCTGTGCTTCATTGGGTTTCTGTTTTGTATTTGTCTCTTGAGGGCTTTTCGCACTAAACCAAGGCGAGCCAAACCATGCATTACTGAGCTACCCTGGTTACGCCTCCAACATAATTGCTAATAAGCACAATGTCAGCATGGTAGTGTGAAAATGTTATGAGATTCTTTCTTGCCTTTCAAATTGTGCTTGTAGCAAAATGTGCACATTTTGTGTAGAGGAGACAAAATAATCCTCAAAACAATGGCCTGAGCATGCAACTGATCTTGGAGAAGAGGCTTTTGGTCAAAATAAGAGATATGTTATGTGGCATGTGTCATCTATCTGTTAGTCAGAGATGGATTATGAGAGACGTGTGGCCTTAGTGAAAATCTCTGGGTGAATCTTATTTCAGCCGAATGCTCGTCGACATTACAGTGGAGTTCTCAAAGTGTCTGCAGTTATGAATCTCTCTGGCAATGATTCTAAAAAGCTCAAGTCGTCACTCGTTTCAGCTAACTGGCATTCCTCACTATACCCATGTGTCACATACCCATGTATTCCATGTCATGTTCCAGGTCCGCATTCATATGAGTAACACTGAGCAACTCATATGAATGAGTGACAGCCCCAGTACTCACCGTGCCAACCAAGGGGTAGAGAAAACCAGCACCCAAATTGGCATGGATGTCCCTGATGGGCAAGGTAAAGCCGGTGGGCACCCCTTTCCTCTCTGGGTCGTGGGACAGGGACAGGTGGGTCTTTGCCATGCAGATGGGCAGGTTGCCCAAGCCCTGGGGGAGAGACGGAGAGACAATGTGGTTAAGTTGCATTCACCCTGGTATCAGTTTATTTGCATCACATCGTGAAGCTTTCATCGGCGTACAATGGCCAGTCCAGTGAAGTCTTAGCTAGGAATTCACCATTTGTTGTAGATGGCATTCATACAGAATCACAGCCTTTCTTGTAGGGCAGTCTATTTTTTGTTTATTTTACAGTACCAGTCAAAAGTTTGAACACACCTACTAATTTTTCTTTATATTTACTATTTTCTACATTGCAGAATAATAGTGAAGACATCAATACTACGGAATAACACATATGGAATCATGTAGTAACCCAAAAAGTGTTAAACAAATCAAAATATATTTTCGATTCTTCAAAGTAGCCACCCTTTGCCTTGATGACAGCTTTGCACACTCTTGGCATTCTCTCAACCAGCTTCATGAGGTAGTCACCTGGAATGCATTTCAATTAACAGGTGTAGGTTAAAATTTAATTTGTGGAATTCCTTTCTTTCTTAATGCATTTGAGCGAATCAGTTGTGTTAGGGGTGGTATACAGAAGATAGCCCTATTTTGTAAAAGACCAAGATCAAGTCTCTTCAAGTGCAGTCACAAAAACCATCAAGCGCTGTGATGAAACTGGCTCTCATGAGGACCGCCACAGGAAAGGAAGACCCAGAGTTACCTCTGCTGCAGAGCATAAGTTCATTAGAGTTAACTACACCTCAGATTGCAGCCCAAATACAGTGGAAAGAAAAAGTATGTAAACCCTTTGGAATCACCTGGATTTCTAAGTCACAACAATAGACACATTCAGTGTGCTTAAAATAAAACACAATTGATTGTATTTTTCTTGTCTATATTGAATACATAATTTAAACATTCACACTGTAGGTTGGAAAAAGCATGTGAACCCCTAGGCTAATGACTTCTCCAAAAGCTAATTGGAGTCAGCTAACCTGGAGTACAATCAGTGAGACGAGATTGGAGATATTGGTTAGAGCTGCCCTGCCCGATAAAACACACAACATTTGAGCTTGCTTTTCACAAGAAGCATTACCTGATGTGAACCATGCCTCGAACATAAGAGATCTCAGAAGACCTAATATTAAGAATTGTTGCCTTGCATGAAGCTGGAAAGGGCTACAAAAGTACCTCTAAAAGAAAGTCCACGGTAAGACAACATCTCTGTTGACGAGTCTACAATACATAAAACACTAAACAAGAATGGTGTTCATGGGTGGACACCATAAAAGAAGCCACTGCTGTCCAAAAAACCATTGCTGCACATCTGAAGTTCGCAAAAGAGCGCCTGGATGATCCACAGCACTTCTGGCAAAATATTCTGTGGACAGATTAAACTAAAGTTGAGTTGTTTGCAAGGAACACACAACACTATGTTTGGAGAAAAAAAGGCACAGCACACCAACATCAAAACCTCATCACAACTGTAAAGTATGGTGGAGGGAGCATCAGGGTTTGGGGCTGCTTTGCTTCCTCAAGGCCGGGTCAACTTGCTATCAACGGAAAAATTAATTCCCAAGTTTATCAAGACATTTTGCAGGAGAATGTCAGACTATCTGTCCGCCAATTGAAGCTCAACAGAAGTTGGGTGATGCAATAGGACAATGACCCAAAACACAGAAGTAAGTCAACAACAGAATGGCTTCAACAGAAGAAAATACGCCTTCTGGAGTGGCCCAGTCAGAGTCCTGACCTCAACCCGATTGAGATGTTGTGGCATGACCTCAAGAGAGCGGTTCACACCAGACATCCCAAGAATATTGCTGAACTGAAACAGTTTTGTAAAGAGGAATGACCCAGAATTCCTCCTGACTGTTGTGCCGGTCTGGTCCGCAACTACAGAAAACGTTTGGTTGAGGTTATTGATGCCAAAGAAGGGTCAACCTATTATTAAAATCAAGGGTTCACATACTTTTTCCAACCTGCACTGTGAATGTTTACACGGTGTGTTCAATAAAGACATGAACAATTATAATTGTTTGTTTGTTATTAGTTCAAGCAGACTGGGTGCGTCTTATTTTGACTTAAATGAAGATCAAATCAAATTTTATGACGATTTTATGAAGAAATCCAGGTAAGTCTAAAGGGTTCACATACTTTTTCTTCCCACTGTAAATTAATCACAGACTTCAAGTAACAGACAGCTCAACATAAACTGTTCAGAGAAGACTGCATGAAATCAGGCCTTCCCATGGTCAAATTGCCACAAAGAAACCACTACTGAAGGACACCAATAAGAGGAAGAGACTTGCTTTGGCCAAGAAACACTAGCAACATTAGACCGGTGGAAATCTGTCCTTTGAGACCAAATTTGAGATTTTTGGTTCCAACCGCCGTGTCCTTGTGAGACGCAGAGTAAGTGAGTAAGATAAGATGATCTCCGCATGTGTTGTTCCCACCGTGAAGCATGGAGGAGGAAATGTGATGTGTGGGGGTGCTTTGCTGGTGACAATGTCAGTGATTTAATTAGACATCAAGGCACATTTAATCAGCATTGCTTCCACAGCATTCTGCAGCGATACACCATCCCATCTGGTTTGCGCTTAGTGAGACTATAATTTGTTTTTCAACAGGAAAATTACCCAAAACACACCTCCAGGCTTTGTAAGGGCTATTTGAACAAGGAAAGTGATGGTGCTGCATCAGATGACCTGGCCTCCACGATCACCCAACCTCAACCAAATTAAGATTGTTTGGGATGAGTAGGACAGCAGAGGGAGCAGGCAACAAGTGCTCAGCATATGTGGGAACTCCTTTAAGACGGTTGGAAAAGCATTCCTCATGAAGCTGGTTGAGAGAATGCCAAGAGTGTGCAAAGCTGTTTTCAAGGCAAAGGGTGGCTATTTGAGGAATCTAAAATATATTTAGATTTGTTTAGCACTGTTTTGGTTACTACATGATTCCATATGTGTTATTTCATAGTTTGATGTCTTCACTATTATTCTACAATTTAAAAAATAGTAAAAAATAAAGAAAAACCCTTGAATGAGTAGGTGTGTCCAAACGTTTGACTGGTACTGTTGTTATTTTCAGGAAGGAATAAAGCACAAATGGAAGTAAAGGATAGGATGAAAATAGTAGATGAAAAGAATTCTGGATTTCTGGATTCTGGATTTTTTGGAATGAGTGTTTGTCTGGTTTGTCTGGTTTAAGATATTGACGAAGTTGCCCCTTTCCACGGATCTACGATTACCTCAGACCAAGAACCTTAACCAATTGCAGTTTACCTTAAAATATCTGACCCTGGACCAGCGGTTAGAGGCAAATTTTTCCAACTCTGTTGAGCTGTCTAACACAAAGGTTGTCCTGTTGCATTGGGTGTGGACTCACTTGTTTTGAGAACAGTGCCACCTTCTGTTGGGCCTGAGGAAGGAGCTCCACATCATCCGCTCCATACATTGACTTGGCTATTGCTCTGATTTTGTCGTCAATGGGCATCTGAAAAATATACAGATTTTCTCAGTGAGTGTTGTCATGCTACAAGCTATGTGTTGACGACACCAACAAGACACTGACTTTATTTGCAATGGGGTAACCAGCAGTACTGAACAATTAACACCTGAAGTAGAAAGCTTGTGACACATTCATTTTACAGTTTAAATTTAGTCCGTTCGAATATGTTTTTATCCAGAAAGACAGTTGTGGTTAATGCCAATGCTATGTTCTTTTCAACAGGGTCATCATGTTCATCAGGGCATGCAACAAAAACTGTTTTAAAACATGTTGGAATACAATGGCAAGAAAAAGTATGTGAACCCTTTGGAATTACCTGAATTTGTGCATAAATTGGTCATAAAATGTTATCTGATCTTCATCTAAGTCACAACAATAGACATACACAATATGCTTAAACGAATAACAGAAAAACAAAAAACAAATGTTTTCATGTCTTATTGAACACACCGTGTAAACATTCACAGTGCAGGGTGAAAATCCAAGAATGCGAACCCTTGGATTTAATAACTGGTTGACCATCCTTTGGCAGCAATAACCTCAACCAAACGTTTTCTGTAGTTGCGGATCAGACCTGCACAACAGTGCATATTGCTGTTTCAGTTCAGCAATATTCTTGGGATGTCTGGTGTGAACCGCTCTCTTGAGGTCATGCTACAACATCTCAATCGGGTTGAGGTCAGGACTCTGACTGGGCCACTCCATAAGGCGTATTTTCTTCTGTTGAAGCCATTCTGTTGTTGATTTACTTCTGTGTTTTGGGTCATTGTCCTATTGCATCACCCAACTTCTGTTGAGCTTCAATTCGCTGACAGATAGCCTGACATCTCCTGCAAAACGTCTTGATAAACTTGGGAATTCATTTTTCCGTGGATGATAGCAAGCTGTTCCGGCCTTGAGGCAGCAAAGCAGCCCCAAACCATGATGCTCCCTCCACCATACTTTACAGCTGGGATGAGGTTTTGATGTTGGTGTGGTGTGGAACCTCCAGGTGCTCTTTTGTGAACTTATCGTAGACTCGTCAACAGAGATGTTAGCATGTTCCAGATATTTTTGTAAGTATTTAGCTGACACTCTAGGATTCTTCTTAACCTCATTGAGCATTCTGCACTGGGCTCTTGCAGTCATCTTTGCAGGACGGCCACTCCTAGGGAGAGTAGCAACAGCGCTGAACTTTCTCCATTTATAGACAATTTGTCTTACCGTGGACTGATGAACATCAAGGCTTTTAGAGATACTTTTGTAACCCTTTCCAGCTTCATGCAGGTCAACAATTATTTATCTTATGTCTTCTGAGATCTCATTTGTTTGAGGCATGGTTCACATCAGGCAATGCTTCTTGTGAATAGCAAACTCACATTTTGAGAGTGTTTTTTATAGGGCAGGGCAGCTCTAACCAACATCTCCAATCTCATCTCATCGATTGTACTCCAGGTTAGCTGACCCCTGACTCCAATTAGCTTTTGTAGAAGTCATTAGCCTAGGGGTTGTAAGAACATGTTATATAAGATTGAATTTAAGAAATTTTGCATAATAAAATTGGATACATTTTATGGTGTTTCTATTCCAAGAAAAACGAAAAATGAAAACCTCAGGACAATATGGCGCTTTGCAACGTGACAGTCGGGACTAGGCTACAGTACTAAGATCATAACATTTCCACACCTTAATTGTAGTCTAACCAATACCCAAACGGAGATTCAGTGAAAATAAAATTCATTGATTTTTCCAACAGCGTCACATCTGTAATGGGGTAGTTGATGATAGAGTACAGTTTGAGCTCCAGGATGAATGTTCCCAATGGTACAGATGCAGGAACTGGAAAATGCTAAAACTGACCCAAGATCAACATCTCGGGACAACTTACCCCTACGCCATAGCTGATAGTGGGAGCTTTTTACCTCCAGGTCATACAGGAAGTTCATCTGGTGTGGTGTCTCAGCTGCCCTCTGTACCGCCTGACCCAGCGCCACCGCTCCGGCACCCCCTTCAGCCCAGTGTGAGCATGGCACCGCCTCCAAGGCCCCCGCCAGTTTAGCCTGCTCACAGACCAGGCCCAACTCTGCATCGGTGTCGGTGCTGTTATAATCAGGACAAATACACCAATGAGTCTGATGCAAGGCTGGGCAGTAAGAAATGTTTAGCCCGTGACAGCAGGAACGAAAGTGTGCAGGTTCTCTTGAGTTGTGGTAAATTCCATTTAGAATTCCTCTGAGGACCACTGAACTCTGAACTCTGACTGAATTGAAATAGAAATAATCAGATCCCAATCTCGGAAATGACCCCACGGGAAATGGAAATAGCCCAATGGAAATGACCTCAGTCTTCTCGATCAGACGAGGAAATACACGTTTATTGAAAAGGTCTGTAAAGAGTCACTAGCTCTTGAATAAGGTAAAGTCAACTTTTTAATTGGACTGAAAATCCACACCAGACCAATACCCTGAGACCATTCAAGACAGTGACACACACTGTGTGTGTTCAGTGATGTTTTTACAATCCCCTGACAGACACCCAAACAGCAGTCTGGAATAGGAACACTGGAGATAATGGCCTACCTGAAGGTGTTAATGGCTACAACGACAGGTAAGCCAAAGGCCCGGGCATTCTCCAGCTGCCTCTTCAAGTGGTTGCAGCCATTTTCCAGTAACGTCAGGTTCTGCAAACAAACATTGTAGAGACAGACCAACTCAAAGTGATTCTGACCCAACTTCCATTGATGTGTGACTGTCCTAATATGGACACCGTACAGTACTCTTTTTCCTCTTGATGGCTTGAAGCACATCTCAACCACAGGAAACAACGTCAACAGCAATAACAGCAAAAAGTAATTGGAAATCTAATTTCTATCTATCTCCAGTCCAACCACAACAACCTCTTTCCTCTACAATTCTCATTGAGGTTTAGCTCTGACAGAAAATCTCTAAACCTCCACTATATAAATAAGTTGAATTGTGTCAATGAAGGTTGTTTTAAAAATCTCCACAGAGTGAAAATAAATCCTGTATCATTTCGAAGGGGGAGAGCCTGATACATATTTCAGCAGCTTGTCTGTGTGTGTATGTGTGTGGGTTCCGGTGGGTGGGTGAGTGAGTGAGTGAGTGAGTGAGTGAGTGAGTGAGTGAGTGAGTGAGTGAGTGAGTGAGTGAGTGAGTGAGTGAGTGAGTGAGTGAGTGAGTGAGTGAGTGAGTGAGTGAGTGAGTGAGTGTGGCTGGCTGGGAAGCCATGGGGAAATTACCTCCGTTGAGTACTCCTTCGGCATGGCTGAACCTGCTGTGACCTGTGGAAAAGAAGAAGAAAACCAATAGGGACATTACGTTTAGTGTGCACGGCCACTGCACTGTTAGGTGTCTGTCACTTCTCTCTCCCACTCTCTTTTTTGCCTTTCTCCTCGCTTTGATGTATTGGGTTGTTGGGTTGGAAAATGGTCTGGGTTGCTCTCTCACTCTCCTTCTTTCTGCTTCATTCTGGCACCCATAGAGACGTGCCATCAACAGTCCACTGTTTATTTTCTCTCTCTCTCTCTCTCTCTCACTGTATCGCTCTCTTTCGCGCTCCCTCTCGTTTTCTTTCAATCTCTCTCTCTCTCACACCCCTCAAGAAGCAGGCACCACAGAAGCAGGCACAACATAAAACAATTTATCTTAATTGTTCAGTTTAGATTATGAGAACACACATTGACTTTATTTATTCAGGGCACTACCCCTGTGTTTTGGACAATTAGCATGTCAAATGACATTGACTACAACAACTCCTGTACGGCTTTACCTCCCCAGTGTACGCACTCAATGTACCCTGAGCGTCTGTTCAATGAATAAATATCACATGTAAGAATAAATGTGTGACCATGTGTTTCATTAACGAGCGCTCAGTCCTTGAAGAGTTAGAGAGCTCGAGAGACGTTACACGGTGTGTGTGTGTGTGTGTGTGTGTGTGTGTGTGTGTGTGTGTGTGTGTGTGTGTGTGTGTGTGTGTGTGTGTGTGTGTGTGTGTGTGTGTGTGTGTGTGTGTGTGTGTGTGTGTGTGTGGTGTTGATGCTAGAGACATCGATGCCACCCAGTGGTGTCCATTAGCACGTTAAATAATTAGACACCTCTGTGTCGTTGCCCAAAATGGAGGCATGTGTGATCTGTGACAGTAGAGGCTTCATGAAGACTGTATGGGCTTGAAGTTTACATTGTACTCTTAGAAAAAGATTGTTCAAAAAGGGTTCTTCGGCAGTCCCCGTAGTTTAACCTTTTTGGTTCCACGTAGAAACCATTTTGGGTTCCATGTAGAACCCTCTGTGGAAAGGGTTAAACCTGGAACCAAAAGGGTTCTACTTGGAACCAAAAAGGGTTCTTCAAAGGGTTATCATATGAGGACAGCCGAATAACCCTTTTAGCCTCTAGATAGCACAAAGAGTGTATGTGTGGTACAGATGACTTTTCCAATGTGCAAACTCGGTTTTAAGTTCAATACAGTGTCCCAGTTCAATTCAATTATGTTATTTTTAATTGCAACGGCAGCTTCAGGTTTAGTGCACGCTGTCATGAGAGTTCACACCCATCGCATTTATCAACAGCCGATATCTGTGCGAGGTAGGTTGCCCTTATACACAGATCTAGGATCAGATGATCTTTTCCCCAATCTTCATCTAAACCATAAGGGATTGAAAACATATCCAACCTTGTATCAGTGGATAGTGGCAATTTAAGTCTAATCTTATAGTATGTTTGCGGTGAGAAATGATGATGGATGAGGTCGATCAGTCGATTAATCATTGATATCTAATGAATCCTCAGGGCAAGAAACTTTACGTTAAAATGGCACCCTATTTCTTATATAGTTGGCTACTTTTAACAGAGCCCTATGGGCCCTGGTCAGAAGTATTGCACTACATAGGGAATAGGGTGCTAATTTTGGAGGCAACCATATCCAGAAGCCACTTGCCAGATGTTCTTAGATCTTCAAAGGGAGTGCGTGAGAATGAGAGGGGACAGTGTTTAAAAAATAAAGTCTCATTTTTATGTCGTCCATGAAGTGCGTTCAGACCCTGGCTCTTTCTTAATTGCATGAAAAATGTTTCCTCAACTCGCCTCCTGTCCTTCATTGCGCTGATCTAAAAGGACTGACGACAGTAGGTGAGACTAATGATGAGCTTCTAGCATTTTCTTTTCACCTGTCAAGTCTTTTCAAATCAATGCAGATGAAGTGAAAGTGACAGATAGAAGACAGATTTTTAAGCAATTGAGATAGAGCACTTATCCAATTGACTGACTGGTATGTTCTACTCTCCTCCCTTACTAGCACTCCCCCTAGTGGTAGCTCACCGCAGGTCCACCCCCATGCATCTTCAGGGCAGGAACTGAAGCCACCATCACCACCACGTCAGGATGCAGGCCCGAAGAGCGACACTTGATGTCGAAGAACTTCTCCATGCCTAATTCAGCACCTCCTTCTGCCTCGGTGACTGGGGGGAAGTTTTATTTGTGCGTGTGTGTGTGTGTGTGTGTGTGTGTGTGTGTGTGTGTGTGTGTGTGTGTGTGTGTGTGTGTGTGTGTGTGTGTGTGTGTGTGTGTGTGTGTGTGTGTGTGTGTGTGTGTGATGTTACATTGGTAAGGGGATGTAGGGTGAAGAGAGGTGAGACACAAACAGCAGAATCATTATATATTCATAAGTATATGTGACATTTATGTAACATTACAAAAATTGATTATTTTATTGAACAGAAACAAAACCCTGGTCTAATATCCTTTCACTTTACTTTTTCAAACTGACTTTTCTAAACTTTCCCTCTATAATCAGATCTTATGACTTTGTGTCTATGCCAGCTAGTGACCATTCTGCAGAGCTGCCTCCCGTAAACGAGTCATCCCATTTCATGT
Organism: Salvelinus alpinus; assembly: GCF_045679555.1. NCBI lineage: Eukaryota > Metazoa > Chordata > Actinopteri > Salmoniformes > Salmonidae > Salvelinus > Salvelinus alpinus. Next base: position 41,510,759 of record NC_092093.1, on the reverse strand, counting down.
AAAAAATCACACAAAGTGCATACTAAAGTGCATGATACAGTTAGTGTGTCATATGTGTTAAAGGCCCAATGCAGCTGTTTTTATCTCACTATCATATCTGGGTAACAGTATCTTACTGTAATAGCGATCCATTAAAACTGTCAAAAATAAACAAAAATAGATTAATCGCCCCAAGAACTTTCTCAAGCAATATTTTTGCTAGGACTGTATGGGAGTGAGGGGTCTCATTGGAGGGGCCTAATGCGAGGGATATGTACGCTGAAAACGAGCTGTTATTGGAAGAGAGGCTTGGAACTGTTGATGTCACCAAGCAAGCCAAAACTCCACCCATTCAAAACCCGCTGATTTAGAAGGTCCTGTGTAAAATTACATTTTCAACCATCAGGAAGTAAAACTTTTATTTACACTTTTACAGTGTTTAGTTTCATCACCTGTTTTACAATATGATACAAAACACAGGAAAAACAATCATTTTGGCTGCACTAGGCTTTTAACAGCATTTTACTTACCCACAAACCCCTCTGGGCCCACCAGCTTTAAGGCGATCTGGTCAGCCAGGATGGACGAGTTGCCCTGGGCAATATCTGACAATGGACAGGTGTGGACAAACACAGGTGTCCCCTAGAGAGAGAGATAGATAGAGAGAGGGGGGGGGGGGGGGTGGAGAAGGGAAAGAGAGTCAACAGTAAAAAACCTAAGACACAGAACCTAACCCTCAATCATTTAGCAACAACAATATTAAGAATTTATGAAGCAATTGATATCTGGGCCTCACGGCTGTATGCTCTCCCTCTATCCTTTCCTCTGTCGCTCCCTCTATCCTCCCCCTTCCTTTGTCTGTGTCCTACGTGCTTGGCTGATTTCAAGGTTTTACTGCTAACCAACAAAGCATTACATGGGCTTGCTCCTACCTATCTTTCCGATTTGGTCCTGCCGTACATACCTACATGTACGCTACGGTCACAAGACGCAGGCCTCCTAATTGTCCCTAGAATTTCTAAGCAAACAGCTGGAGGCAGGGCTTTCTCCTACAGATCTCAATTTTTATGGAATGGTCTGCCTACCCATGTGAGAGACGCAGACTCGGTCTCAACTTTTAAGTCTTTACTGAAGACTCATCTCTTCAGTGGGTCATATGATTGAGTGTAGTCTGGCCCAGGAGTGTGAAGGTGAACGGAAAGGCTCTGTAGCAACGAACCGCCCTTGCTGTCTCTGCCTGGCCAGTTCCCCTCTCTCCACTGGGATTCTCTGCCTCTAACCCTATTACAGGGGCTGAGTCACTGGCTTACTGGTGCTCTTTCATGCCGTCCCTAGGAGGGGTGCGTCACTTGAGTGGGTTGAGTGGGTTGAGTCACTGACGTGATCTTCCTGTCTCTGCCCCCCCTTGGGTTGTGCCGTGACGGAGAACTTTGTGGGCTATACTCGGCCTTGTCTCAGGATGGTAAGTTGGTGTTTGAAGATATCCCTCTTGTGGTGTGGGGGCTGTGCTTTGGCAAAGTGGGTGGGGTTATATCCTTCCTGTTTGGCCCTGTCCGGGGGTATCATCGGATGGGGCCACAGTGTCTCCTGACCACTCCTGTCTCAGCCTCCAGTATTTATGCTGCAGTAGTTTATGTGTCAGGGGGCTAGGGTCAGTTTGTTATATCTGGAGTACTTCTCCTGTCTTATCCGGTGTCCTGTGTGAATTTAGGTATGCTCTCTCTAATTCTCTCTTTCTCTCTTTCTTTCTCTCTCTCAGAGAACCTGAGCCCTAGGACCATGCCTCGGGACTACCTGGCATGATGACTCCTTGCTGTTTCAACTGTTCTATGGAACCCTGACCTGTTCACCGGACGTGCTACCTGTCCCAGACCTGCTGTTTTCAACTCTCTAGAGACCGCAGGAGCGGTAGAGATACTCTTAATGATCGGCTATGAAAGGCCAACTGACATTTACTCCTAAGGTGCTGACTTGCTGCACCCTCGACAACTACTGTGATTATTATTATTTGACCATGCTGGTCATTTATGAACATTTGAACATCTTGGTCATGTTCTGTTATACTCTCCACCCGGCACAGCCAGAAGAGGACTGGCCACCCCTCATAGCCTGGTTCCTCTCTAGGTTTCTTCCTTTAGAAAGGTTTTGGCCTTTCTAGGGAGTTTTTCCTAGCCACCGTGCTTCTACACCTGCATTGCTTGCTGTTTGGGGTTTTAGGCTGGGTTTTTGTACAGCACTTTGAGATATCAGCTGATGTAAGAAGGGCTATATAAATACATTTGATTTGATTTGTCAGACAAACATACAGTTGCCTGGTGGATATATACAGTACCAGTCAAAATTTTTGACACACCTACTCATTCAAGGGTTTCTTTATTTTTACTATTTTCTACATTGTAGAATAAAAGTTAAGACATCCAAACTATGAAATAACACATATGGAATAAAAAAGTGTTAAACAAATCAAAATATATTTTATATTTGCGACTTTTCAAAGGAGCCAATTTTTGCCTTGATGACAGCTTTGCACATGCTTGGCATTCTCTCAACCAGCTTCACCTGGAATGCTTTTCCAACAATCTTGAAGGAGTTCCCACATATGCTGAGCACTTGTTGGCTGCTTTTCCTTCACTCTGCAGTCCAACTCATCCCAAACCATCTCAATTGGGTTGAGGTTGGGTATTGTGGAGGCTAGGTCATCTGATGCAGCACTCCATCACTCTCCTTCTTGGTCAAATAGCCCTTACACAGCCTGGAGGTGTGCTGGGTCAGTGTCCTGTTGAAAAAAATTATAGTCCCACTAAGAGCAAACCAGATGGGATGGCGTATTGTTGTAGAATGCTGTGGTAGCCATGCTGGTTAAGTGTGCCTTGATATCTAAATAAATCACTGACAGTGTCACCAGCAAAGCAGCCGCACACCATCACACCTCATCCTCCATGCTTCACGGTGGGAACCACAAATGCGGAGATCATTCATTCACCTACTCTGCGTCTCACAAAGACACGGCGGTTGAAACCAAAAATCTAAAATTTGGACTCATCAGGCCAAAGGACAGATTTCCACCGGTCTAATGTACATTGTTTGTGTATCTTGGCCCAAGCAAGTCTCTTCTTCTTATTGGTGTTCTTTAGTAGTGGTTTCTTTGCAGCAATTCAACCATGAACTCCTGATTCACGCAGTCTCCTCTGAACAGTTGATGTTGAGATGTGTCTGTTTCTTGAACTCTGTGAAGCATTTATTTGGGCTGCAATTTCTGAGGCTGGTAACTCTAATGAACTTATCCTCTGCAGCAGAGGTCACTCTGGGTCTTCCTTTTCTTGTGGCGGTCCTCGTGAGAGCCAGTTTCATCATAGGGCATGATGGTTTTTGTAACTGCACTTGAAGAAACTTTCAAAGTTCTTGACATTTTCCGCATTGACTGACCTTCATGTCTTAAAGTAATGATGGACTGTTGTTTCTCTTTGCTTATTTGAGCTGTTCTTGCCATAATATTTTGACGTGGTCTTCTATATATCACCCCTACCTTTTCACAACACAGCTGATTGGCTCAAATGCATTAAGAAGGAAATACATTTCACAAATTAACTTTTAAAAATGCACACCTGTTCATCGAAATGCATTCCAGATGACTACCTCATGAAGCTGGTTGAGAGAATAGCAAGAGTGTGCAAAGCTGTAATCAAGGCAAAGGGTGACTACTTTAAATAATCTCAAATATATTTTGATTTGTTTAACACTTTTTCGTAGTTTAGATGTCTTCACTATTATAGTACAATGTAGAAAATAATCCAAATAAAGAAAAACCCATGAATTAGTATTTTATTAAATGTTTTACCTTTATTTAACTTGGCAAGTCAGTTAAGAACAAATTCTTATTTACAATGATATCCTACACAAACCAAACCCGGATGACGCTGGTCCAATTGTGCGCCGCCCTATGGGACTCCCAATCACGGCTGGTTGTGATACAGCCTGGATTCAAACCAGGGTGTCTCAAGTGACTCCTCTAGCACTGAGATGCAGTGCCTTAGACCGCTGTGCCACTCGGGAGCCCAAGTAGGTGGGTCCAAAGTGAAGCGCTGAGCCGAAACTCTGACGTCATCTATAGCATGTTACTGTATAGCCACTGCATTCCAATTTAGCCATTTATCAGTGCCCAAATCTGTCATTTTGAACCCGTATATGGGTACGAGTGTAAAGTACTACGATACTCTTTAAAGAGGTATAGATTCAGATGTTTTCGGGGGGACTCCACTGTCCTGACATTAAGGGAAAACTTGTTCCACCATTGGGGTGCACACACACACACACACACACAAAAGACTTAAGGGTCTAATACGAAATATGAATCATACATTAATCTCATAGATCGGTCTGGGTGTCTGGGTCTCTCACCTCCATGGTCTGCATTAGACTGGGCTTCACAGCATCTCTCATCAACGTGGCCAACACTCCACTAATACCCTGTTGGATGAACACAGCAAGAGACTAATAACATGTTATTCACTCGGAAACAATAACAATAGCACTCGCTCCTGTTGCACACCATGATTGGAAATTATATAGAACAAGCGCCATAAGTGGACACATGTTCGTCCGCAAATCATTATTTGCACACTTGCTAACGCATATCGTAAACGCTTTCTCTTCTTTTCAAATACACATGTACACACACACACACACACACACCACACACACACTCTGACCATGTCCTCTGTTGTGACTGGCTTCCCCTTGCGGCTGTAGGCCACCACCATCCTGGCCAGGCGGCGCGTCATGTCTCCCAGACTGGTACTGAGGGCCAACACCGCCATCATCTCACTGGCCACAGATCCACTCAGCTGTTTGGAACAAGTTTATTAGATAGAACCTTAAAAATATACCTATTGGCCTACCTACCCGCAGAGAGGTAAGGTATGTGTATACCTTACCTACCAAGGCAGCAGCTTCTCTTCCTGGAGTCCAGCAAAATTAAGGAAGATATACAATTCTAAAAACATTACAATACATTCAACACAGAATTCACAACACACTAAGTGTGTGCCGTCAGGCGACTACTCCACTACCACATATCTACAACGCAAAATCCATGTGTACGTGTGTGTATAGTGAGTATGTTATCATGTGTGTGCATAGTGAGTATGTTATCATGCGTATGTTATCATGCATTTGTGCCTATGTTTGTGTTTCTTCACAGTCTCCGCTGTTCCATATGGTGTATTTTTATTGTGAAGAGACCTCCGGGGGCATGTCTTGTGGGGTATGGGTGTCCGAGCTGCGTGCTAGTAGTTTAAACAAACATCTCGGTATGTTCAGCTTGTTCACCCCTTACAAAAACAAGTAACGAGGAAGTCAATCTCTCTTCCACTTTGAGCCATGAGAAATTGACTTGCATGTCATTAATGTTAGCTCTCCATGTACTTTCAAGGGCCAGCCATGCTGCCCTGTTCAGAGCCAACTGCAATTTTCCCAAGTCCCTCTTTGTGGCACCTGACCACACGACTGAACAGTAGTCCAGGTGCGACAAATCCAGGGCCTGTAGGACCTGCCTTGTTGATAGTGTTGTTAATAAGGCAGAACAGCGCTTTATTATGGACAGACTTCTCCCCATCTTAGCTACTGTTGTATCAATATGTTTTGACCATGACAGTTTACATTCCAGGGTTACTCCATGCAGTTTAGTCATCTCAACTTGCTCAATTTCCACGTTATTCATTATGAGATGTAGTTGAGGTTTAGGATTTAGTGAATGATTTGTCCCAAATACAATGCTTTTAGTTTTAGAAATACTTAGGACTAACTTATTTCTTGCTACCCATTCCGAAACTAACTGCAGCTCTTTGTTAAGTGTTGCAGTCATTTCAGTCGCTGTAGTATCTGATGTGTATAGTGTTGAGTCATCCGCATACATAGACACTCTGGCCTTACTCCAAGCCAGTGGCATGCCGTTAGTAAAGATTGAAAAAAGCAAAGGGCCTAAACAGTTACCCTGGGGAATTCCTGCTTCTACCTGGATTATGTTTGAGAGGCTTCCAATAAAGAACACCCTCTGTGTTCTGTTAGACAGGTAACTCTTTATCCACATTATAGCAGGGGGTGTAAAACCGTAACACATATGTTTTTCCAGCAGCAGACTATGATTGATAATGTAAAAGCTGCAATGAAGTCTAACAAGACAGCCCCCACAATAATTCGATCATCAATTTCTCTTAGCCAATCGTCAGTCATTTGTGTAAGTGCCTGTAACGGCAGCCTTCCCTCTCTTCACTAGAAGAGAGAGTATAGCAGGGATCGGACCAACACGCAGCGTAGCCAGTGCTCAACATGTTTAATAACACTAATAAACAGTGAACACTTAACACTTAAATAACAAAATAACAAAATGTGGCAGCTCATGACTGAGTGGCAGCTCATGACTGAGTGGCAGCTCATGACTGAGTGGCAGCTCATGACTGAGTGGCAGCTCATGACTGTAGGGCAGCTCATGACTGTAGGGTAGCTCATGACTGTAGGGCAGCTCATGACTGGAAGGCAGCTCATGACTGGAGGGCAGCTCATGACTGGAGTGCAGCTCATGACTGGAGTGCAGCTCATGACTGGAAGGCAGCTCATGACTGGAAGGCAGCTCATGACTGGCTGGCGGCTCTGGCAGCTCCTGACTGGCTGGCGGCTCTGGCAGCTCCTGACTGGCTGGCGGCTCTGGCAGCTCCTGACTGGCTGGCGGCTCTGGCGGCTCCTGACTGACGGACGGCTCTAGCGGCTCCTGATTGACGGACGGCTCTAATGGCTCGGGACAGACGGGCGGCTCTGAAGGCTCGTGGCAGACGGATGGCTCAGATGGCGCTGGGCAGACGGATGGCTCAGACGGCGCTGGGCAGACAGATGGCTCAGACGGCGCTGGGCAGACAGATGGCTCAGACGGCGCTGGGCAGACAGATGGCTCAGACGGCGCTGGGCAGACAGATGGCTCAGACGGCGCTGGGCAGACGGATGGCTCAGATGGTGCTGGGCAGGCAGGCAGCTCAGACGGTGCTGGGCAGACGAGCAGTGCAGGCAGCTCTGGGCAGACGGCCGACTCTGACCTGCTGAGGCGCACAGTAGGCCTGGTGCGTGGTGCCGGAACTGGTGGTACCGGACTGGAGACACGCACCTTAAGGCTAGTACGGGGAGCAGGAACAGGGCACACTGGACTCTCAAAGCGCACTATAGGCCTGGTGCGTGGTACCGGCACTGGTGGTACCGGGCTGAGGGCACGCACCTCAGGGTGGGTGCGGGGAGAAGAAACAGTGCGTACAGGGCTCTGGAGACGCACAGGAGGCTTGATGCGTGGTGCCGGAACTGGAGGTACTGGGCTGGAGACACGCACCACAGGGAGAGTGCGTGGAGGAGGAACAGGGCTCTGGAGACACACTGGAAGCCTGGTGCGTGGTGTAGGCACGGGTGGTACTGGGCTGGGGCGGGAAGGTGGCGCCGGATATACCGGACCGTGCAGGCGTACTGGCTCCCTTGAGCACCGAGCCTGCCCAACTTTACCTGGTTGAATGCTCCCCGTAGCCCGTCCAGTGCGGGGAGGTGGAATAACCCGCACTGGGCTGTGTTGGCGAACCGGGGACACCATGCGTAAGGTTGGTGCCATGTACACCGGCCCGAGGAGACGTACTGGAGGCCAGATATGTAGAGCCGGCTTCATGGCACTTGGCTCAATGCTCAATCTAGCCCGGCCAGTGCGGGGAGGTGGAATAACCCGCACCGGGCTATGCACACGTACAGGAGACACCGTGCGCTCTTCCGCATAACACGGTGTCTGCCCGTACTCCTGCTCTCCACGGTAAGCATGGGAAGTGGGCGCAGGTCTCCTACCTGACTTCGCCACACTATCCTTTAGCCCCCCCCCCCCCCCCAATAAATTTTTGGGGTTTCTTCACGGGCTTCTTACCGCGTCGTCGTGCTAACCTCATTCGCCGGTATCCCTCTGCACATTGCTCCATCGAATCCCACGCGGGCTCCGGCACTCTCCCTGGGTCAACCGACCACCTGTCTATTTCCTCCCAAGTGGTGTAACCCAGATCCGGCTCCTGCTGCCGAGCTAGCTCCTCGAAACGCCGCTTCTCTGCTTTTGCTGCCTCCAGCTCTGCTTTGGGGCGGCGATACACCTCTGGCTCTGCCCAGGGTCCTTTTCCGTCCAGCTCGTCCTCCCATGTCCATTTCTCCTGGTCCCGCTGCTGCTGCTGCCGCTGCTGCCCGTTGCTACGTTGCTTGGTCCGAGATTGGTGGGTGGTTCTGTAACGGCAGCCTTCCCTCTCTTCACTAGAAGAGAGAGTGTAGCAGGGATCGGACCAACACGCAGCGTAGCCAGTGCTCAACATGTTTAATAACACTAATAAACAGTGAACACTTAACAAATAACAAAATAACAAAATGTGGCAAACCGATAACAGTCCTATCTGGTGCAGAACACAAACACAGAGACAGGAAACAACCACCCACAATCCCCAACACAAAACAAGCCACCTATATATGATTCTCAATCAGGGACAACGATTGACAGCTGCCTCTGATTGAGAACCATATTAGGCTGGACACAGAAACAGACGAACTAGACACACAACATAGAATTCCCACCCAGCTCACGTCCTGACCAACACTAAACAAGCAAAACACATAAGAACTCTGGTCAGGACGTTACAGTGCCGTGCTTGTTGAGTGTTCTTCCCTATATGCGTGCTGAAAGTCTGTTGTCAATTTGTTTACTGTGAAATAGCATTGTATCTGGTCAAACACATTTTTTCCCCCAATTTATCTCCAAATCCATTGATCTTTAGTCAATCATGCTTATTCACAGTTGTTTTAAGAGACATTCAGTATCTCTGTGTGTTACATTCAAAATGTCACGGTATACAGTCGCTGATGGAAGAATACTTGTGAATGGATGTTAATGAGGGAATAATTAGTACTCATGTAGCCTGGTCCCAGATCTGTTTGTGCGTTCTTGTCAACTCTTATCATCATTGTCACGCAAATGATCAAACAATAGGAGTTGCCAAGACAATATAAACAGATGTGGGACCAGGCTACACCTCATGATAAGTGACATACCGTCTTGGTCTCTGGATCAATGTCCAAACGGATAAATCGGTGTATCTCCTCTGGTTTCAGGGTTTCTGGTTTCTCTATACCCAGTCTCTACAAACACATCACAAGGCAAACAATCATCTGCAAGAATGACAAGACCCCCTCCCCCCTCCCCCAACAAAAAGAATGAGCCCTTTAAACATGTCCCCCCACGGCCCATTTGTGGGCTGCTATTCGATTTAAACCCTACATTAAACCCTACATTCGAAGTAAACTCTTTACATTAAACTTGTACATTCACTATTCCTTCGTTGTTTTTTCGACAATGGTCTACACCCTTGACATTTTCTGTAAGGCACTTACAGTATTTTTCTTTACAGAGATGGCCCCTTACGCAAATTTGCTTTGAGATGTCTGCTTTGAAACAATACTTTGTAATAACCACATCAATAAAGAGAGGAAGATGTTCCACTTGCCTTCAGCCTATTGAGTTGGGACAGGGAGAACTTCCTGTGACCGTCCCTCAGTGGCACCAGCCAATCAAAGAGAGCCTGTACGGGCAGGGTCAAATTAAAATCGCACCCTGTCACGAATTACACACAACTTGATTAACAGCCATTCCTCCTCCAATATATTTTGGTTTTACAATATGCTACTCATCTTGTATCTACAGTGCCTTCAGTATGTATTCACACCCCTGGACTTTTTCCACAATTTGTTTGGCGGCGTGAAGTGAAGGAGGCTTTGTTGCGAAATAGGAAGCCGAATCTAGATTTAATTTTGGATTGGAGATGCTTAATATGAGTCTGGAAGGAGAGTTTACAGTCTAGCCAGACAAATAAAATAAAATACATTTGGTTAGCAGATGTTAATGTGAGTGTAACGAAATGCTTCTAGTTCCGACCATGCAGTAATATCTAACAAGTAATCTAACAATTTCACAACAACTACCTTATACACAGAAGTGTAAAGGAATGAATAAGAATATGTACATAAAAATCTATGGATGAGCGATGGCCGATCGGCATAGGCAGGATGCAGTAGATGGTATAGAGTACACTATATACATATGAGATGAGTAATGTAGGGTATGTAAACATTATATAAAGTGACATTGTTTAAAGTGGCTAGTGATACATTTATTACATCCAATTTTTAATTATTAAAGTGGCTAGAGATTTGAGTCAGTATGTTGGCAGCAGCCACTCAATGTTAGTGATGGCTGTTTAACAGTCTGATGGCCTTGAGATAGAAGCTGTTTTTAAGCCTCTCGGTCCCAGCTTTGATGCACCTGTACTGACCTCGCCTTCTGGATGATAGCGGGGTGAACAGGCAGTGGCTCGGGTGGTTGTTGTCCTTGATGATCTTTTTGGCCTTCCTGTAACATCCGGTGCTGTAGGTGTCCTGGAGGGCAGGTAATTTGCCCCCGGTGATGCGTTGTGCAGACTTCACTACCCTCTGGAGAGCCTTACGGTTGTGGGCGGAGCAGTTGCCGTACCAGGCGGTAATACAGCCTGACAGGATGCTCTTGATTGTGCATCTGTAGAAGTTTGTGAGTGTTTTTGGTGACAAGCCGAATTTCTTCAGCTTCCTGAGGTTGAAGAGGCGCTGCAGCATCTAGGTATTTGTAGTTGTCCACATATTCTAAGTCAGAACCGTCCAGAGTAGTGATGCTAGTCGGGCGGGCAGTGATTGGTTGAAGAGCATGCATTTAGTTTTACTAGCGTTTAAGAGCATTTAGAGGCCACGGAAGGAATGTTGTATGGCATTGAAGCTTGTTTGGAGGTTTGTTAACACAGTGTCCAAAGAAGGGCCAGATGTATACAGAATGGTGTCGTCTGTGTAGAGGTGGATCAGGGAATCACCCGCAGCAAGAGCAACATCGTTGATATAATGTCAAAGTGGATTTTCGTTTTTTGAATTTTGTACAAATTAATAATTCATTAAAACTGAAATGTCTTGAGTCAATAAGTATTTAACCCCTTTGTTATGGCATGCCTAAATAAGTACAGCAGTAAAAATGTGCTTAACAAGTCACATAATAAGATGTATGGACTCACTCTGTGTGCAGTATTAGTGGTAACATGATTTTTTAAAGACTACTCATCTCTGTACCACAAAGACCATGGAGGTTTTCCAAAGCCTCGCAAAACAGGGCACCTATTGGTAGATGGGTGAAAATAAAAAAAGCAGACTGAATATCTTGAGTATGGTGACGGTATCAATTACGCTTTGGATGGTGTATCAATACAATTCCTAACTCAGTTGCCAAAGACAAAGGACACCACTCGGGGATTTCACCATGAGGCCAATGGGGACTGTTAAATAGTTACAGAGTTTAATGGCTGTGAGAGGAGTAAACTGAGGATGGATCAACAACATTATAGTTACTCCACCTAACCTAAAGGACAGAGTGAAAAGAAGGAAGCCTGTACAGAATAACAGTCTTTCAAAACATGCATCCTGTTAGCAATAAGGCACTAAAGTAATGCTGCAAAAAATGTGGCAAAGAAATTGAGAGAATGCCAAGAGCGTGCAAAGCTGTCATATCAAGAAAACTAGGTGGTGACTAGCGTGACTAGGTGGTGTTCTAGGTCAATATTTCTATGTTGGTGTTTTGTATGGTTCCCAATTAGAGGCAGCTGGTATTCGTTGCCTCCAACTGGGGATCATATTTAGGTAGCCATTTTTCCCACCTGTGTTTGTGGGATATTGTTTGTGTTTGTGCTTGTAGCACCACTGAGGTTACGTTTCGTTGCTTGTTTATTGTTTTGTTTGAAAGTTTCACTCAAATAAAGACGTGGAACTCAACACACGCTGCGCCTTGGTCCCGTCTTTATTACGAACGTGACAGAATATCCCACAAAGCAAGGACCAAGCAGCGTGTGAAGGAGATAAAGGAGTCTTGGACCTGGGAAGAAATCATGGGAGGTTGTGAGACCCGTCCTTGGAAGGAGACACCAAGGAAGGTGGAAGGACAGCGACGACGCCGGGGACCACAGCCACAGACACCCCAAGATTTTTTGAGGGGGGCACATGGAGCTGGCGGCTGAGCAGCGGGAAGAGCCAGAGACCGTCAGGTAGGCGATGGAGAAGTTGGGAAAGAGAGAGAGGAGAGAAATGTTATGTAGGTGTGTTCTGCACGGCATCCGACCTGACGGGCCTGTCAGCAGTCTGGTGAGTCCTGTGCCAGCTCCCTGCACTCGCCCTGAAGTGCTTGTCACCAGTCCGGTGCCACCTGTGCCGGCTCCACGCACCAGGCCTCCAGTGCGCCTCCCCAATCCGGTACGTCCTGTGCCAACTCCCCGCACTCGCCCTGAAGTGCGTGTCACCAGTCCGGTGCGACCTGTGCCGGCTCCACGCACCAGGCCACCAGTGCGCCTCCCCAGTCCTGTACGTCCTGTGCCAGCTCCCCGCACTCTTCCTGAAGTGCGTGTCACCAGTCCGGTACCACCTGTGCCGGCTCCACGCACCAGGCCTCCAGTGCATCTCCCCAGCCCGGTATGTCCGGTGCCAGCTCCCCGCACCCGCCCTGAAGTGCGTGTCACCAGTCCGGTGCCACGTGTGCCTGCCCCATGCAACAGGTCTCTAGTGCGCCTCCCCAGTCCCGCTCTAGGCCGGAGCCTTCCTCTGCGCTGGTGCCCAGTCCAGGCATGGTGTCCAGTCCAGCTCCAGGGCAGGAGCCTTCCTCTGCGCCGATGCCCAGTCCAGGCACGGTGTCCAGTCCCGCTCCAGGGCAGGAGCCTTCCTCTGCGCCGGTGCCCAGTCCAGGTACGGCGTCCAACCCAGCTCCTAGGCCGGAGCCTTCCTCTGCGCCGATGCCCAGTCCAGGCACGGCGTCCAGTCCCGCTCCAAGGCCGGAGCCTTCCTCTGCGCCGATGCCCAGTCCAGGCACGGCGTCCAGTCCCGCTCCAAGGCCGGAGCCTTCCTCTGCGCCGGTGCCCAGTCCATGCACGGCGTTCAGCCCAGCGCCATGGCCGGATCCGGGGTCTGGGCGGGGGCTACGACCTGCACCGGAGCCGCCACCGACACTAGTCATCCCCCCTACCCCCCCATTTGGTTTCAGGTTTTGCGGCCGGAGTCCGTATCTTTGTGGGGGGGGGGGGGGGTACTGTCCCGCCCTGATCATAGAGAGCCCTTGGTTCTTTATGGTGTAGTAGGTGTTCTAGTTCAATATTTCTATGTTGGTGTTTTGTATGGTTCCCAATTAGAGGCAGCTGGTATTCGTTGCCTCCAACTGGGGATCATATTTAGGTAGCCATTTTTCCCACCTGTGTTTGTGGGATATTGTTTGTGTTTGTGCTTGTAGCACCACTGAGGTTACGCTTCGTTGCTTGTTTATTGTTTTGTTTGAAAGTTTCACTCAAATAAAGATGTGTAACTCAACACACGCTGCGCCTTGGTCCCGTCCTTATTACGAACGTGACAGGAAAAGGGTGGCTACTTTGAAGAATCTCAAATATAAAATATATTTTGATTTGTTTAATACTTTTTTGGTGCACCACATGATTCCATATGTGTTATTTCATAGTTTTAATGTCTTCACTATTATTCTACAATGTAGAAAAGAGTAAAAATAAAGAAAAACCCTGGAATGAGTAGGTGTGTCCAAACTTTTGACTGGTACTGTAAATTGGTTTGAAAATCTATGGCAAGACTTGAAAATGGCTATCTGGCAATGATCAACAACCAATTTGACAGAGCTTGAAGAATTTTTATTAGAATAATGGGCAAATATTGTACAATCCAGGTATGCAAAGCTCTTAGAGACTTACCCAAAAACACTCACAGCTGTAATAGCTGCAAAAGGAGATTCTAACATGTATTGACTCAGGGGGTTGAATACTTATCTAATCAAGATGTATTTTTCATTAAATTGTTTTCCACTTTCACATGACATATTGTGTGTGGATCATTGACAAAAAAAGCATAATTAAATAGATTTTAATCCCACGTTGTAACATAACAAAAGGTGTAAAAAGTCAAGAGGTGTGAATACTTTTTGAAGACAATTCTATATTAAAATAAAACATTCTATAATGAATCCCTTTCGTTTTTAGTGTGAGTAATGTAAAGGAGCACTTTTACATGCCATTTTAAATCATGCCGTTTTGCAAGTTTTCCCTTTTGAAGTAACAGAAAGCACACATACCACATCATTTCCTAGTAAACAAAGTAAAGAACAATTGAAATAGGATTTTTGAAATAGAGAGACCAAATAATATCGGGACTAACATGATGTTTTTTTATTACCTTATCTGACTGTGTTGACTCGGATAACACGCGTGCATTGACGGTGTCCACCACCAGGCTACTGGCTGCCATGACAGCTTGTGTGTCACTGCTGAGGTGGAGACTGACCTGGAATCAGTGAGGTAGAACAGATTAAAAAGACTGCACTCAAATGTGAACATAGATGTATCTAAAGGAGGAAGTGCTTACCTCTTCCATAGGAATGACCTGGGAATAACCACCTCCAACAGCACCACCTACATAGAAGTTATAATCAAAGTACATGTTATAATTGTTTAAACATGTGTGTATAACTGTCTTTACAAATAATGGAGTAATTATTAATAAATCATTAACAAACTATTTACATATCCATAAATAATGATTTATGACAAGGGGTATACAGAGTACATTTTGAGGGCCGAAACTAAACATGCAAACACGTGGTTCACTTTAAGTTTTGCATAAATAATGTGCTTTTTATATGTGGAAGATTTGTGCATGTGTATGAGACTACACAACAACAACTGAGTATGCTTTCTTGTGATTATTTTGATTCGTCAGTTAAAGGCTTGTGATTTGTCAGATAAATTAGTTGGATCGATATATTTCTTAAAACAAATTAACAACTGGGTAATCCAGTGGCAAAATAATTTCAAAGACAGAAACACCAAGCAGTATGTTTAGTAAAAAAAACTCACCTTTGACCCCAAAGTCTGAGCCCCGGCTAGGTTGGCGCACACAGGCAAAACTGTTGACATGAAGGTGTGCCCCTAGGGCCTGTGCCAACCCCAGGGTGGTGGTTGTCGTTCCCTCACCCAGTGGCGTGGGTGTGATCCTGCCAGGCGGAAGTCAAAGGACTTACAGATACGATGCTGTGCCATTTGCCATAAAACATTTGCCATTTCCGGGCACAGAGGCCAGGGCATAATGACCTTTCCGTGCCAATGTTAATTGGTACACATACTGTGATGTGACCTAGAGTATTGCATACTGTCCCATTGGGCCCAGTCTTTCAAGTTTTACTACCCTTACCCTTACCCTGTGACCACCAAATATTTCCCATCAGGCTGTGTCTTGAGGCGGTTCAAGGCCTCCAGACGAACTTTGGCTCGGGTCGTCCCGTAGGGCTCCACCTCCTCTGAGAAGAGGCCAACCTCCCGGGCCAGACGGCCAATTGTCTTTGGCGTGAAGGAGTGTGCGATCGCGGTGTCACTGAAAAAGGTCACACTAGCTACAGCATGTAGAGAGCTTCTTTGATCTCATAAATGACATCATACTGATGTAGGCCTACAGTGATGCCAATTCTCCAAATTCTCTTTACTAATGTGGTTGTGTCCTTGTGGCCACTACTGTTAGGACTTGACCCTTAGTTATTGTCAAATTGGCTGACTGACTGACTAAATGGCTGACTGATCGATTCATCATTTAATTTACTGATTATCACGGGGTCACCTATATGAAACATAAATTCATTTGAGAGAAGCGTAAAAGGCACAACTGTGGATGGCAAGTCCTCTAAATTGTGTGAAGATGTAGCAAGGATATCAAGTCTATACCTGGGTTGAGGTTTCTGTGGCTTTAGCTTGGTGTAGGAAATGTTCCACTTTCCTGGCTGGTACGTCTTGAGAAAGCGCTTTGCACTCTCGACAGTGTTCTAGAGATTACAAAGAAAGAAAACACGAGATTAAATAGTTAACAGTTGTTGTTTTTATTTAATAGGGATAGCCCCCATTTTTTCAATTTTCGCCTAAATGACATACCCAAATCGAACTGCCTGTAGCTCAGGCCCTGAAGCAAGGATATGCATATTCTTGGTACCATTTGAAAGGAAACACTTTGAAGTTTGTGGAAATGTGAATTGAATGTAGGAGAATATAACACAATATATCTGGTTGAAGAACATACAAAGAAAAAAAACAACCAGTATTTTTTTACCACCATCTTTGAAATGCAAGAGAAAGGTCACTCTTATAGCCATCACTCTGGTTGTAATTCCGATAGTGTCCACAAGATGGCAGCAGTGTATGTGCAACGTTTCGGATGGATAACTTCAAGTATGACTGAACCTCAAAACTTTTAGTGTGAAGTCACCAGGTACATTTGGGCAAATCGCAAAGGAGACATTCACATTCATATTCCATTTTTATGCAAGAATATCGTCAGATCTGTATACTTGGACTTTGATTTAGCTTCCAAGTATTAGTAGCCGTGTTATAAGTTCCACATTTGCAACACAACCAGTTTTCATAACTACATAACTCTGAATATCCTTATAATTGTCCCAAATGAAAAGGCATGCTGTCGTACAAGGTTAAAAACTACATTTTACGACATATACATGATTTCCCATATACATGATACTCCCGTAAAGCCCAGCTCATTGGCTATCTAGCTAGCTTTGTTTGACCCCGATTGGTGCTTATTTGACAAAGATACAGTCGTTCAAGATATGGCCGCCGCATCACTGGGATGGCGCCATGAAGACGTCGCTCTCTGACCAAATATGGTGTCCTATAGGATATACTACACCCCTAATGAAATAATGAAGTCTTGTTAGCTTCTAGGATCTGTGAGGAATAGATTCGAAAGTGATTTGACTCATTCAAACAACGTTTAGGGTGAGATTTTCACAGATTCCTTTCTTTGCAAAATGAACAAGTGGAAATATAAAAATTAATTGTGCATGCTATATGGACCTTTTTAGGATATGACAAATGATTTTATCTAACAAAACAACACTTCATGTTATCTCTGGGACACTTTGGATGATAAATCAGAGCAATATTTCAGAATGTAATTACACATTTCACCTATCAAACCTATCACGATGAAAAAGCTGTTTTGTTGTTAGGCGCTCTCCTCAAACAACGGCATGGCATTTTTTCGCAGTAATAGCTACTGTAAATTGGACAGTGCAGTTATATTAACAAGAATTTAAGCTTTCAGCCGATATAAGACATTCCGCATTTACCGACATTTGTTGTTTATCAAAAAATCTGTGATCTTGACATAACACGCTGCGTGATTTACAACTGTCCCGTTGACAGGACGCCGGTCCTTAAGGTTAATTTAAAAAATCCCCAAAAGATAAACATCCTCATTTAAAACTACACAGAGAAAAAAGGGCTTTTTTTTGTAACTATAGGTGAACATTGAACATTATAGCGGTGTGATCTTGACATAACCATTACAACTGAATGAGAAAACAAGAATAAAAATACTCCCTCAAAAGCAATGGAGAAAGACAGCGATGTGTTCTAAAATGGCACCTTATTCACTATTTTGAGCACTACTTTTGACCTGGTCCCATAGGGATCTTTTCAAAAGTAGTGCCCCATATAGGGAATAGGGTGCCATTTGGGATGTCGCCAGTAAGTGCATAACTAGGGCCTCCATTTTAATTACATTAACCAATAATAGATTTACTTCTATGTTGTTGGCAACATGACACAAAAGAATAGCTACAAGCAGCCATGGCAGGGTCCAAGCCAAGATATTTATGTGGTAATGCCTATAAAATAGACTGGCAAGGACATGTACGAACAAAAAAAAGTAATATCTATTATTTTGTATTGATTTAGCATCTTTATCGTAGAGAGGAAACTAAAACAATTTAATCAGAAAGGTTCATTGTCCCCCTTGGCTCAAAATGAGTGTCTGTGCATTATAATATAGCCAAAATTTGTTTCAGATACATTTTTTGAAAACCAAACTTATATCTACACAATTGCAAAAAGCCAAAATAAGTCTGTTTGACGTTCATGTGGGAAAGTAAATTGAATGCACTTTTTAGCCCGAAAAACACTCAAAAGTAATATAATTGAATTCATGACAGCCTACCTCCATGAGCATAGCAACGGTCATTGGTCCCACTCCCCCGGGCACAGGGGTAATAAACCCAGCATTCTCCTTGGCAGAGGGGTAATGCACGTCCCCCACCACTCGCATCCCATTGGCTTTGCTGTCATCTGTGGGGGTCAAATGGTCAGGGTCAAAGTTCAAAAGGCTGAAGTCGAGGGTCAGTGAGAACCCAAGCAGTAGCCTGGCTACTGGACTTCCTACATTCAACATCATCACATCGTTACATTAGTGACAAGCTGACTAAAGCAGAAACAGACTACCACCAGACAAGGAAGACAAGCTTCGTTCTAAAAGTGTTAAATGGCTTCCTCTCCTCCTCTCCTCCTCTCCTGTTCTTCACCACCAATGATCGGTATGGACACTGGATGCTATTCAAGACTACTGGGATGTAGCCCATGGGTTGTGATTGAGAAAACAGTTGTTATACATACCTGGGATGTGGTTGATGCCACAGTCGATAACCACAGCGCCCTCCTTCAACCACTCGCCTTTCACCATCTCCGCCTTGCCTGCACCCACCACCAATATGTCTGCCCTTCCTACCTGGAAAAGGGTTCAAATGTCATACATTCACGTAGATTTTGACCTTTTAACTCTGTCTTATTGTTATAGGTTACATCTTTACATCTTATAAAATATGTTTTAACCAGGGGTTGGAACCGAAATTATTTTCCAACCGTTTTGCTCTGAACATAACCATTATTATTTTTGTTCTGTTCCACAGTTCAGACCAGCATGTCACGTGCCTGACCTTATTTCCTTTGTTTAGCCTTGTTTAGTTGGTCAGGATGTGAGCTGGGTGGGCATTCTATGTTATGTGTTTCTAGTTGGGTTCATTGCATTAGCCTGATATGGTTCTCAATCAGGGGCAGGTGTTTTACGTTTCCTCTGATTGAGAACCATATTAAGGTAGGCTGTTCTCACTGTTTGTTTGTGGGTGATTGTTGCTGTGTCTGTGTTTGTTCGCCACACGGTACAGTTTCGTTTCGTTTTGTTTCGTGTCCGTTCGTTCCTTCCTGTTCGTGCGTTCATGTTTATGTTCTCAAGTTCAGGTCTGTTCACGTCGTTTTGTTATTTTGTCAGTGTTCTGTTTAGTTGGATAATTCATTAAAATTCTACATCATGAACATTCACCACACTGTGCCTTGGTCCTCCTCTCTTCCACCGAAAGACGAGTGTTACACAGCAGTTCCACATTTAGCTCAATATTAAATCACTTCACCAATCAGTGTGGATAAAGCAGCTTCTATAGTTGTTTGCATTGGGCAGACAAGTTTAGGGCAAGAGATGCGACTGGAATTGTGGGGGGAGAGCGAGAGAGGGTGGAGAAGGAGGCTTGGTTTGAAGCATTGTGCATCTTGTTATGGTGTGCATTATCTGAAATAGGCTCGCAGAATTATACGTACGGAGGAGCCGCTTCTATGGAGGAATTTTGACTGTCTTTTAACTATCGAGTTTTGGCTTAACGTTGGACCAAAGCAAGCTAACAAGATTGTGTGTGTAAAGCGGCACCCAAATTAAAATAAAGACAGGTATTACCTTTTTGTAATTAATAAATCCAATAGGAAAAGTGTTAACTGTAGTATCCTTAACTAGAATTGAAAAAGTTAATCCATTCTTCTCTAATTACAAATCTCTCCATCACGTTTGTAAAGTGAGTAGGCTACAGTAGTCTATGCTACGGCGGGGGAGGGACAGGAATCCTACATACGCTCACACACTGGCAAAGCTGTTCAGCTGGTAGGCAGACACTGAAATAAGTTTCTGAGTGACAGAATGAGAGCTTTGCATAGGCTCTTTGTTGATTTTTTTTTTTTTTTTTTTTACTACAGCACAACGTATATATGGAGCATAATGTATTTACTGATTTATTCACGTTTTCAAGTTCTGGTGACAAATAATGCATTTAGATTCTTGCCTAGATTGTAATGGACACATACTGTATATATATATACAGTGGGGAGAACAAGTATTTGATACACTGCCGATTTTGCAGGTTTTCCTACTTACAAAGCATGTAGAGGTCTGTAATTTTTATCATAGGTACACTTCAACTATGAGAGACGGAATCTAAAACAAAAATCCAGAAAATCACATTGTATGATTTTTAAATAATTAATTTGCATTTTATTGCATGACATAAGTATTTGATACATCAGAAAAGCAGAACTTAATATTTGGTACAGAAACCTTTGTTTGCAATTACAGAGATCATACGTTTCCTGTAGTTCTTGACTAGGTTTGCACACACTGCAGCAGGGATTTTGGCCCACTCCTCCCTACAGATCTTCTCCAGATCCTTCAGGTTTCGGGGCTGTCGCTGGGCAATACGGACTTTCAGCTCCCTCCAAAGATTTTCTATTGGGTTCAGGTCTGGAGACTGGCTAGGCCACTCCAGGACCTTGAGATGCTTCTCACGGAGCCACTCCTTAGTTGCCATGGCTGTGTGTTTCGTGTCGTTGTCATGCTGGAAGACCCAGCCACGACCCATCTTCAATGCTCTTACTGAGGGAAGGAGGTTGTTGGCCAAGATCTCGCGATACATGGCCCCATCCATCCTCCCCTCAATACGGTGCAGTCGTCCTGTCCCCTTTGCAGAAAAGCATCCCCAAAGAATGATGTTTCCACCTCCATGCTTCACGGTTGGGATGGTGTTCTTGGGGTTGTACTCATACTTCTTCTTCCTCCAAACACGGCGAGTGGAGTTAGACCAAAAAGCTCTATTTTTGTCTCATCAGACCACATGACCTTCTCCCATTCCTCCTCTGGATCATCCAGATGGTCATTGGCAAACTTCAGACAGGCCTGGACATGCACTGGCTTAAGCAGGGGGACCTTGCGTGCGCTGCAGGATTTTAATCCATGACGGCGTAGTGTGTTACTAATGGTTTTCTTTGAGACTGTGGTCCCAGCTCTCTTCAGGTCATTGACCAGGTCCTGCCGTGTAGTTCTGGGCTGATCCCTCACCTTCCTCATGATCATTGATGCCCCACGAGGTGAAATCTTGCATGGAGCCCCAGACCGAGGGTGATTGACCGTCATCTTGAACTTCTTCCATTTTCTAATAATTGCGCCAACAGTTGTTTCCTTCTCACCAAGCTGCTTGCCTATTGTCCTGTAGCCCATCCCAGCCTTGTGCAGGTCTACAATTTTATCCCTGATGTCCTTACACAGCTCTCTGGTCTTGGCCATTGTGGAGAGGTTGGAATCTGTTTGATTGAGTGTGTGGACAGGTGTCTTTTATACAGGTAACGAGTTCAAACAGGTGCAGTTAATACAGGTAATGAGTGGAGAACAGGAGGGCTTCTTAAAGAAAAACTAACAGGTCTTTGAGAGCCGGAATTCTTACTGGTTGGTAGGTGTTCAAATACTTATGGCATGCAATAAAATGCAAATTAATTATTTAAAAATCATACAATGTGATTTTCTGGATTTTTGTTTTAGATTCCGTCTCTCACAGTTGAAGTGTACCTATGATAAAAATTACAGACCTCTACATGCTTTGTAAGTAGGAAAACCTGCAAAATCGGCAGTGTATCAAATACTTGTTCTCCCCACTGTATGTAAAGACAGGGTCTTTCCTGCTAGCTACAATCGGCTGAGATAATTGATGGGCTGGACATGCCGGGAGATGAGTTTAGATTGGTCTGCCATATAGCATGCTTCTGTCTATAATGTGAGCTGCTCAGAATGTGTTGATAGTCCTTTCTACTGTGGTGTCATTGAAAGATATAACATTAACCACTGAGAACTACAAAAGTTTCGCTACTTTTCTCAACAACATTGATGCCCTGAATTTAGCAGGCACTATCGACAAAAGCAGTTAGAAAAAGTGATGGGCCACTTTCTGCACACACCACTGTCAGTGTCAACCGGAGTGACTTAACACAACCATACATGTATGATCTGTGTAGTAATATAATTAGATTCAGAAATACATTTGCATTGCTAGTTATAGCCTAAGGTTAGCTAGCTAACATTGAACCCAGCTGTTAGCTTTAGCTACCTGCAGATTCATACTACAGCTATGACAATGTTTGTATTGGTAGTAGTATGAGTTGGGATTATTCTGGTTCATTGTTTAGCTAGCTACATGTCTAAACAAAAGACCACTTCTCTAGATGATTACATGACCCATCCAGTTAGCCAGGTGTGTCTGGGGGTGATTATGGCAATCTATTGTATTTCATTAACATGTGTACATGTCCAGTTAATAATGACCCATCCACTTAACTAGATGTGGCTGGGGGGGGGGGGGGGGTTATAGCATTTCCTTCACGTGACACATCAATTTAGACAAGTTTCTCACGTAAGTCTCATCTAATAATTAGAAAATATTTAGAAAATATTTGTCTCTGGACACTTAGTTTTTTTTTTTTTTGCAAGTAACCATTTCACTGTACAGTTTACATCTTCTGTATCCTGTGCATGTGACAAATAAACGTAGATGTTATTTGATATACTGTGTGTTTACCAGAGACAGTAATGTGAAGAAAAACATGACCTGCACCAAAGTCAGATTAGGATAAATGCCAAGGACTAGATAAAGTGTATTTTTACTTGGAGTTTTTCCTTATTGTAGGCTACTACTTTTAACACTTTTAGGCTTGATATCTTTGGTTGTTTACTAAACTACTCACTCTGTTTAGCACATGGCCTCAAATGTGAATCCTTAAAGAGATGGTTGGGGATAAGGCTTTGGAGGATGTGAACAATCCTGAATGGGTGTAGACAAAGACGAGCTCTCTAGTAGGTGTACAAAAACATTTAAGGGCCATTTTATAAAGATTGTGGTTACAAGTTTAGCAACTTTCAAAGCAGAATAACTTTCCCATTGTTCCTCAACTGCAGTGTATGATATACCATGTTCTAATACCATTCGATGTAAAAAATAAAATTTCAAATGTTGCTACATAAGACTGAATCGAGGCGGTTGTTCACATAAACAGTGCATTTGGGAAAGTATTCAGACCACTTGACTTTTTCCACATTTTGTTACGTTACAGCCTTATTCTAAAATGAATTGTTTTTTTCCCCTCATCAATCTACACACTATATCCCATAATGACAAAGCAAAAACAGGTTTTTAGAAATGTTTGCTAATTTATTTTAAAAAAAGTAAACTGAAATATCACATTTACAAAAGTATTCAGCACCTTTGACAGCAATTACAGCCTTGAGCCTTCTTGGGGATGACGCTACATGCTACTTTTCTGCAGATCCTCTCAAGCTCTGTCAGGTTGGATGGGGAGTGTTACGTTACCCAGTTTCTGTGTTGTTGTGGGTTTGTATGTATGTGTATGTATTTCAGGAAATGGCTTCCTGGATTCTCCTAAGCAGCTGATTGGTCGGCCCCCATTGCTAATTGGAGCTGACCCCGCCCTCTCGTCAGGGGATACGGCTGTCTGCAATCACAGACTACTTCTCCAGCTGTATAAAAGTCAGTGTTCCTTTGCTCAGAGGGAGAGCTTCTGGGTATGCGCCAGTATTGTTTGGTGCTCAGAGAGAGTGTCTTTGATGCCCTGTGTTGCTCAGACAGTTTTTGTGAAGTATTTTGTAGTCCTGCTGAGGTATGTTTTTGTCACAAGGACTGTGTTTTGATTATTGAAATTGTTCACGTTACGTTAGTATTATTCTGTTTTTGTTCCCAGGGGGAAGGGGAAGGCACCTTGGGAGTGCTTAGGTAAGAGGCCTGCGGGCATACATATACCCGTAGTATGTACTGTCTATGCACACTAGGTAACACCTGGGCGGACCATCCCCTGTATTTTGGTTTGTGCACCAGGTGGTGCTAGTTAGGTAAGTTGTGGTAAGGTAGGAGAGGGGGCTCTTCAACTTTAACTTTCTTTGCTTTGATTCCGTCCAGCCCCTTTTCCCCAAATTACTGTGTGAAGGAATAAATTCCCTGTAAACTGTAATATTCTCTGCCTCATCTTTCATCCTTACCCGCACCTACAGTCAAATACCTCTTTCACTCCACAGGGAGTTGAGTGTAGCAGGGTGTTGCGTTCCCCCCTCCAAGAGGCGTGCGTGACAGGGAGCATTGCTGCACAGCTATTTTCAGGTCTCTCCTGGGATGTTCGATCGGGCTCTGTCTGGGCCACTCAAGGACATTCAGAGGCTTGTCTCGAAGTCACTCCTGCGTTGTCTTGGCTCTGTGCTTAGGGTCTTTGTCCTGTTGGATGGTGAACCTTCACCCCAGTCTGAGGTCCTGAGCGCTCTGGAGAAGGTTTTCATCAAGGATCTCGCTGTACTTTGCTCCATTCATCTTTCCCTCGATCCTGACTACAATGGTTGTTTAACTAAAAGTTGAGATTATGCTGCGGGACTTAGAGGTAATTTGTGGTTTAGTACGGTACCCTGCATCACCACTTCATTGCTCCAGACCAGCGCAAGGGGGAGTTAGAGCACTGATTACACTTTTGGGTCCCAATGCACTACTGTGTCTCTAACTGACAATGAATGGATGACATAAACCAAATAGAAACTGATAATTGTGCACGACTTCAAAATTGAATTTCAGTGAACTGAATGATGAGGATGAAGAAGGTGATTGAATTTAGAACAATTGTGTAAGAGTTGCTATTCCTCTGTCCTGCACGCGCACACCCTGTTTGTTTCTACTCGTCAGTATTACTTACAAATCTGTTGTTACTCAGGTTTTTATTCTAAGAGAAACGAAAATCTTTGATTATATATGTGTTGACTGAATATAAGCAAGTGATGTCTGCTAAGTAATCAAGTTGATGGCGCAGTCATATAGCCTCGGCACCTACATAAAGCTGAGTGACTCACTTAATCATGGCTTTGGATCTAAATAAATAAGTACCAATATTCTTTCTGATAGTCTTTAATAAAGAAATGCTTTGGTTACCCTGACCTGGAAACCATGTATTATAATAGCCCATTATGGGCTATTAGCAGGACAATATACTATATACAATATACTGCCATCACCTCTCTGTATGTTGATACTTTGTGTTTCAAATCCTATAAATCCAAGGCAATTGATCAGCATTATAAACTTTGTGGATGGGCCTCCCGAGTGCCGCAGCGGTCTAAGACACTGCAAACGTTGCTACAGATGCTAGTTTGATACCCGTGCCGGACGCAAATGGGAGACCCATGAGGCTTTTGGTTTTTCTCCCTCTAAAAACAGAAATAAATCATTCTACATAACAAACTGGCTTTATTTACAAATTAGTGAGAATGTCTCACCCCATGTTCAACAATGGCCTTTTTCTCGCTCACTTTAGGTTATTTGAAAATGAAATAATTTCCAAAATATAGTTTTTTTAAACAAATTTATTATTATTAATTAATTTAGAATTATATGAAAGCCACTTAGATATTCTCATTAATGAAAAATGCCTCTTAGATATTAATTTAGAATACTCCAATCCTAAATCTAATTATTTGGCGGAGAGTCACGTCATTGAAAAAAAAAAAATCCGATATACTGGTGGCCTACCATAGGCGACATGAGTCTCACTAGTGTTGAGTAATGTTCTTATGAAAGTGGTGTAGGTCTTATTTATTTAAAGAGCATATTGAAGCTCTAGGATTTGAAGCATTAGTCTACAACTATTTTAGCACCGTTTCGCGCTGTTCAGAGACAAACATGGGGACTGGTCTTGATAAATTATTTTCACTATCTCCATTTGGGCATTGGTTAGACTACAATTAGGGTGTGGAAATGTTATGCTCTTTGTACTGTAGCCTACTCCCGACTCTCACTTTGTACTGTCTCTGAGCTCTACGGACAATTCCTTCGACCTCATGGCTCGGATTTTGCTCTAACATGCACTGTCAACTGTGGGACCTTATATAGACAGGTGTGTGCCTTTCCAAATCATGTCCAATCAATTGAATTTACCACAGTTGGACTCCAAGTTGTAGAAACATCTCAATGATGATCAATGGAAACAGGATGCACCTGAGCACAATCTCATGTAAATAAGGTATTTCTGTTTTTAAATTGAATACATTTGCAAACATTTTTAAATACCTGTTTTTGCTTTGTCATTATGGGGTATTGTATGTAGATTGATGAGGCTGTAACGTAAAAAAAATAGGGGTCTGAATACGTATGTGTAAATATATATATACACATTACTGTTCAAAAGTTTGGGGTCACTTAAATGTCCTTGTTTTTGAAAGAAAAGCTAATTGATCAGAAATACAGTGTAGGCATTGTTAATGTTGTAAATGACTATTGTAGCTGGAAATGGCACATTTTTTATGAAATTCTACATAAGCGTACAGAGGCTCATTATCAGCAACCATCACTCCTGTGTTACAAGGGCACGTTGTGTTAGCTAATCACAGTTTATCATTTTAAAAGGCTAATTGATCATTGTGTACATACTAAACACAACATGTAAAGTGTTGGTCCCATGTTTCATGAGCTGAAGTAAAAGATTTCATAAATGTTCCATATGCACAAAAGCATATTTCTCTGGTGCTGAGGAGTATTTCTGTCTGTAGCCCTTTTGAGTGGAAAAACTCATTCTGATTAGCTGAGCCTGCCTCCCAAACGGGCAGGCAGGCTCAGGCCCATGGGCAGGGCATAGGCCCACCCATGGCTGCGCCCATTGCCCAGTCTTGAAATCCATAAATTAGGGCTTCATTTATTTATTTCAATTGACTGGTTTCCTTCTACGAACTGTAAATCAGTAAAATCTTTGAAATTGTTGCACGTTGCTTTTATATTTTTGTTCGGTGTATAAAGTATATATATTTTTACATACATATTACATCTAAATAAAGGTGCTTAGCCAAATAGAACATAAGTGAGCACATTTGTGGAGTTAGCTGATGAACGGAAAAAAAATTATGACAATTTTGGATCTATTAAAAAATAAGCGCACTAAATGGTGGTCAAGGATTCAAGAGGAGTAGACGATTACAAGAGGGGACCATTTCATGCTTCGACAGATGCAGTAAAAAAAATTCAGTGAGAGGAAGGACGTGAACTTTCAACCAAGTGATTATAGGACGCAGTTGGAAAATTGTTCAAGAAGCGGATGGGATGCTAGCCTGATTCCAGATATGTTTGTGCTGTTCTGCCGTCTCTTTATTTCTATCATTGTCACACCAAATGACAGCAATGCAGTTGGCAAGACAGCGCACACAGATCTGGGGTCAGGTTACACACAGATCTGGGGTCAGGTTAGATGGTGTTACTTGTGCAGCCAGGTCAGTCGTTTTGGAATGACAGGTGGTCACGGTGGCATGGCTCCATAGAAGCAGGTCGTGCATAGGCGCTCCCACAATCTTGCTACGGCCAATCACCACAGCGTTCTTCCCCGCCACTGACATGCCTATACGTGCAGATAAAATTGGTGACCATTACACATTGCTCCATTTCATTCTCACACACACACACACACTTGGCAATTTTTAAGTGATGATTTTTTTTTTGTATAACGTACATTTTTATTTTATAATGTTATATAATGTAAATGTTGTCAGGTCCGGTCATACAGTATGATACATTTGTCAGTAAAGCATAAACCCAATTAAGACCCTGACAAGCATCCTAAACAAGGAAAACTGCCTTTAAGTATCCAGTTTCGTGCTTATGTGTGTTTCAAGGGAAGTGTTTGTGCATCGTTCGGCTACTATACAATCATCTCCATGGCAACAATAAGAGGTGTGTGACCCTCACCTGTCTGACTAATGAGCTTCATGCAGCCTTTAGGAGTACAGGGGATGAAACAGTCCCCCAGGTCCCCCCGAGAGAGCTTCCCCGCGTTGATACTGGTCAGCCTGAGAACACACACACATACAAATCTATACCATCACATTTCACATGCAACGGATGCTAAGGAATAGGTAGCATCTCTCTCTCTCTCTCTCTTGATCCCCCACCCCACACACTCTTTCTCTCTCTACCTCTCTATAAAACACACAATCAAACAAACAAGGCCGACTGTGCCAGACACACACACTTCCATAAACAGAGCTTCCGGAAATGTTCCAAACTCCCAATCGGCGGAAGGTATTTTGGGGACATGGATTGATATTGGGGCCTCCTCTGATTTGTGTCATAGTTTGTACGACCTGCAGAACAAATCACTACTGCCCTAAGATGTGGACAAGGAATCAATTTTACTCATCACTCGCCTAAATTGGATCAGCTTGTCTAAATTGGACCAGCTAAATTTCCAAGCTCTCCCCACAGTGTGAGAAATGACTTGCACAAGTCTGCCTAAACACTATCCAAACACCTTCAAAGGGTCCACTCTGTCGCCTCCAACAAATCTTACTGATGCGCCAGCTCGATCACGTACCCTCAATATATTTGCTCTAGTTACACACCAGTGCTTGAATCAAACGGCTGTGTACACACTAAAACAAAGATGGCCATGACCATAGAAGTTGGCAAGACCGTACAAATCAAGGTGGCTGAAACCAGACCAAAGGGAGTCAGATGGAACTGGAAGAGACCGGAGCCTCAGGGAGTGGGTTGTGGTGTGTGTGAAAGTGTTTTTTTTTTATGTGTTTGGGAGTTGTTTTGGGGGGGAGGGTCGTAGTGGTGGTGGTGTGTGTGTGTTGGGTGGGGAAACGCTTATTATTATTTTATTTATTTATTTAACTAGGCAAGTCAGTTGAGAACAAATTGTTATTTACAATGACGGCCTAGGAACAGTGGGTTAACTGCCTTGTTCAGGGGCAGAACGACAGATTTTTACCTTGTCAGCATTATGACCAATAAACATATCTTTTATATATTTACGGCTGACAGACTTATCTTTTGCTCAGAAACTGAAGAACAATTAAACTAAATAGAGACTGATTTCAGCAGGTCATGTTACTCTCAAGACAGGTCAACAGATTGATTACTTAAAAACCCTGGTGACAAACAGCTCTTCACTGCCACTATGAGCTTATTGTGAAAGGTGTGACCGTGTAAGCTAATAGTAACAGTAGTAACAGAAGTACCAGTAGGCTTACTACTCACAGTATAAACAATAGTAATAGTGATAGTATGTTTCGATGTTAATATCAATAGTAGCATACAGGGGTTGGAACCGGTTCAGGGAACAGAACTGAAAACTGGAAAAGAAAGGCATCAACAAACAGGATCAGAACCCGGTACGAAAGTGATCTATACTGTTCTGGAACATAACTGTTATTTTAAAAGCATGTGAACCGGTTAATAAAGGGTTAGGGTTAGGGTTAGGGTTAGAGTCCCACAAAAAAAACACAACAAAGCACCTATGCAAAGCTCTCCCTTTTGTGTCAATCAGAATCTTATTCCATCGTCTGCCTGCCAGCTGAACTTCTTTGCTAATATGTGTGCGTGTAGGCTACCTACCCATCCCCCTCCGAAACATAGCGGTAGCCTACTGACATTACAAACGTGATTCAGAAGATCCGGAGAGTGAGTTTTAATTAGAGAAGAATTGATTAACCTTTCCAGTGCTAGTTAGAGATACTATAGTTATCACATTTCACATTAGATCGATTATCTACAAAAAGGTAAGAAGGGTTTATAATTTCGGTGCTGCTCTGCACACACACGCTTGTTAGCTAGCTAGCTTCTCTGGTCCAACGTTAAGCCAACTCTGAAATTAAATGACATTCAAAGTTCCTCCATAAAAGCCATTCCTCCATAGGTATAATTCTGTGGGCCTAATTCAGATAATGCATGTCATCACAAGATGCCCGGTGCTTCAAGCAAAGCCTTCTCGTCCAACCCTCTCGCTCTTTCCCCACCCGCAAAATTCCAGCTGCATCTCGCGCCCGACACTTGGTCTTTCCATCGTGCGTGTACACAACTCACTGAGCTATAGCTTGTCTGCTCCTTAGCAAGCTGCTCTATCCGCACTGCGTGGTTGGTGAAGTAATTTAATGTTGAGCTAAATGTAAAAAAATAAAATAAAAAATAAAAAAAGGATTTCAGAGGTTTAAAAAGGACAGAAAGGAACTACATGAAACAATACTTTTTGGGGGGGTTCGAACTGGTTCAGAACTTTATTTTGCTGGTCGAAACATGGGAAAGGAAAAAGAAAAATGGTTTTGTTCAGAACAAAACAACTGGAAAATGATTTAGGTTCCAACCCCTGGTAGCATATGCAGGCTCCCTGTGAGAGTTGTCACTTACCCATCCACATCCTTTTCTGGGGCCACGGCATTAGTCACCTTCTCTGTGTCCATGGGGTTGATAGAGTCCAGGGGCAGCTGGACAACGAGGCCGTGGACCTCTAGGTTCTCATTGACCTCTTCAATTCTACGGAGGACCTGTGCAGGCCAAGGTTTTAAAGTGGTGGTCAGGGATTGGTGAAGAAGTGCTAGTACAGAATAAGAACATAGCCCTATTATTAGAACAATATCATTGTTTAAAAGTTCATATCTGAGGAGTAATCACAGTATCAAACTTGCTTTCAAATGCTTTTCAAGGCCTGTATTTTTTTGCTTAGGTAGAGGATTCAATGCCCCTCTTACGCAAATGTGCTAAAAGTTGTATCCGTATCTATGTTACATTTTAGATGCTCCTTGTTCAGGCTCTTCCCACTGGGCACAAACATCAATTCAACGTCTATTCCACGTTGGTTCAACGTATCTTCATTGAAATGATGTAGAAACAACGTTGATTCAACCAGTTCGTTCCAAGTAGGTTGAAATACACACACTACTCTGGCCGTATAGGGGCATGTACAATACCAGTCAAAAGTTTGGCACACCTACTCATTCAAGGGTTTTTCTTGAATTTTACTATTTTCTACAACTTACAACAATTTTCTAGTAACCAAAAAAGTGTTAAACAAATCAAAATATAGTTTATATTTGAGATTTTTTAAAGTAGCCACCCTTTGCTTTGATGACAGCTGTGCACACCCTTGGCATTCTCTCAACCAGCTTCAACTGGAATGCTTTTCCAACAGGTTTGAAGGAGTTCCCACATATGCTGAGCACTTGTTGGCTGCTTTTCCTTCACTCTGCTTTCCAACTAATCCCAAACCATCTCAATTGGGTTGAGGTCGGTGATTGTGGAGGCCAAGTCACCTGATGCAGCACTCCATCACTCTCCTTCTTGGTCAAATAGCCCTTACACAGCCTGGAGGTAGTCCCACTAAACGCAAGCCAGATGGGATGGCGTATGGCTGCAGAATGCTGTGGCAGCCATGCTGGTTAAGTGTGCCTTGAGTTCTAAGTAAATCACTGACAGTGTCACCAGCAAAGCACCCCCACACCATCTTTATGCTTCACGGTGGGAACCACACATGCAGAGATTATCCGTTCACCTACTCTGCATCTCTCAAAGACACAACGGTTGGATCCAAAGATCTCAAATTTGGACTCATCAGACCAAAGGACAGATTTCCACCGGTCTAATGTCCACTGCTCGTGTTTCTTGGCCAAAGCAAGTCTCTTCTTATTATTGGTGTCCTTTAGTAGTTTCTTTGCAGTTATTCGACCACGAAGGCCTGATTCACTTATTTGGGCTGAAATTTCTGAGGCTGGTAACTCTGATGAACTTATCCTCTACAGCAGAGGTAATTCTTGGTCTTCCTTTCCTGTGGCGGTCCTCATAAGAGCCAGTTCTCATAGCGCTTGATGGTTTTTGTGACAGCACTTCAAGAAACTTTCAAAGTTCTTGACATTTTCCGCATTGAATGACCTTCATGTCTTAAAGTAATGATGGACTGTCATTTCTCCTTGCTTATTTGAGCTGTTCTTACCATAATATGGACATGGTCTTTTACCAAATAGGGCTATCTTCTGTATACCACCCATACCTTCTCACAACACAACTGATTGACTAAACGCATTAAGAAGGAAATACATTCCACAAAGTAACTTTTAATAGGGCTCACCTGTTATTTGAAATGCATTCCATGTGACTACCTCATGAACTGGTTGTGATAATGCCAATAGTGTGCAAAGCTGTTGTCACACCAGCCTTCGCTTTGGCTCCCCCTCCTGTACAACTCAGGCATTCGGCGTCGCCGGCCTTCTAGCTGCTGCCGAACATACTGCTGGAAAAAGCCCTTCACTCATCAACCCTGGACTTGTCTCGTCATCATTACACACACCTGGTTCCAATCCCCACTCTATCACTGTATACCTACTCACTCTGCCATTTGTCTTTGTCGGTCATTGCAAATGTTCATTGTTTTCCTGAGAGGAATCGCTCCTACTATTTCCTGAATGCTTTATTTTTGCACTTTGGGTTCGCCCTGTGCCTTTTTGTTTATGAAGATATATTTTTAACACAACAGCATTTAGGTTTCTTCCCGCTTTGTTCTATGGCGCTTAAATAAACTCAGTAGTTCTAAACCTGTGACTGCCTCCTGCCTACTCCTCTCTACTACCACAGTGACAGCTGTCACCATGGCTACTTTGAAGAATCTCAAATATAAAATATATTTTAAAAAACATTACGCTTTTTTGGTTACTACATGATTCCATATGTGTTATTTCATAGTTGTGATGTCTTCACTATTATTCTACAATATAGAAACGAGTAAAAATAAAGAAAAACCCTGGAATTAGTAGGTGTATCCAAACTTTAGTCAAAACATAACATGGATGTAGTAGCTGTACTTCTTACCTCATCCTCTGTTGCAGTCTTTGGCAGTCTGACATGGTTGGCATTGATTCCAATCTATAGAAATGGTGGCAGTGATTAGCATTAGCATTCTCATTGCAAGTATACATCAAATAGCTAGCATGTGTTGCTATCGACGCTCTGCTGCCACAGTGCTTACCTCAGCTGCGGCTTTTAGCTTCATGCTAATGTAGAGGTTAGAATCCTCTCTGTCGCCCACCTGAAACACACACACACTCCTGTATAACTAACCTTGTGCGGACACACAATTCAGTCCCATTCAAAATCCTATTTTCCCTAACCCTTACCCTAACTTTAACCTAGCTCCTAAAACTAACCCTAGCTCCTAACCCTGACACTAATTCTAACCTTAACCCTTAAACCCCTCGAAATACTATTTGATCTTGTGGGGACAAAAATGTCCCCAGTTGGTCAAATGTTGGTTTGCTTAAAATAAGTCTAGTTAGACACGTCTAGAGATGCACACACCAAATAGGATTTTACGAACAAAACTAGAATATACTGTGTATGTATGTTGTTTTATCAAGTTGCACAGCTTCAAATGCTAAACATGGAGCTAGAATGCTCTCCAGTTACACATCAACAACAAACAAAGAGCATGTACCATGTTCCCAAGTCTGTATATCAGCTATCCTACCACAGAGTAAGCTGAGCACAAACTGATGAATCAGTGTAGAAATTAAATGAATTACTAAATGCGTAACTAAATGCAAATGATTCATTGTAGTTGATAAAACAGACGTCATACCTAAGGAAATAGAAAACAACAATCTACTTGTGGTGTTGGGATACATGTACTCGACAAAACAGTGTTTACAATTTGAAACAAAAAAGAACACTGAAAACGTGTCATTATTCACTGAGTGCACAAAACATTAGGAACACCTGCTCTTTCCATGACATAGACTGACCAGATGTATCAAAGTAGAAGCCATGATCCCGTATTGATGTCTCCTGTGAAATCCAGAAGGGGTTGAAGCGAAGGATCTTTCAGGCTTGAGACAACTG
Organism: Salvelinus alpinus; assembly: GCF_045679555.1. Lineage (NCBI taxonomy): Eukaryota > Metazoa > Chordata > Actinopteri > Salmoniformes > Salmonidae > Salvelinus > Salvelinus alpinus. The sequence goes on along the minus strand of NC_092093.1, from coordinate 41,477,020 downwards.
AGACATGGATTGTGTATGTGTCCCATTCAAAGGGTGAATGGGCAAGACGAAATATTGAAGTGCCTTTGAACAGGGTATGGTAGTAGGTGCCAGGCAACCCGGTTTGACTGTGTCAAGAAGTGCAACGCTGCTGCATTGTTTACACTCAACAGTTTCTCATGTATATCAAGAATGGTCCACCACCTAAAGAACATCCAGTCAACTTGGTCCAACTGTGGGAAGCATTGGAGTCAACATGGGCCAGCATCCTTATGGAATGCTTTCAACACCTTGTAGAGTCCATGTCCCGAGAATTGAGGCTGTTCTGACGGCAAAAGTGGGCGCAACTCAATATTAGGAAGGTGTTCCTAATGTTTTGTACACTCACTGTATACTCTGTTATTTTGAATGAATTGGGCCTCTGAATATTTAAGCAAGGTTATTTAAGACTTAGAAGGGTTACAGAGAGGAAACCTCACAGTTAGAAAACTAATCAACAGTAAAGTAGCCTAGCAAAGAATTACACTCACACCTTCTAGCGAGGAAAACAATCAACACATTTACCCAAAGCTCATCTGAAGAAGTGTGGGATTAGAAGAGAAGAAAAATAATGAAGAAGTAAAGAAAAACAGCTCAAAAGAACACACTCTGGTAATTAAATAAGGAAGCATACACGGAAGGGCCTTTCACACTACTGTGCAGAGTTGAGCCAAACTGAAGCCAGCTGTACTGAGCCAGCCCTCATTAAGCCTCCACCACAGTTGCTGGAATTGTGCTGGAAAGGACAAAGTGAAGAGAAAACATCCAAGCAAGCACGATACAGTTGGCAGAATGATGTGAAAAGGGTAAAAGACACACCTGCAACACTACCAGACCTGGCTGGAAGCCAGGGAACTGGCCCGTCATCTTGTCCAAGTCCTCTTTCAACTTTTCCCTCACCAGCCTGTGTTGAACAAGAACAACCACATTGTAACGTTAGTTACACTTTCTATGAAGCTGATATAATGCATTGTAAACACACTCGTAGAACGAACAACCACATTGAAACATTGGTAACATTTTCAATGAAGCCCATGCCCATAATACCTTATAAACACACTCATTGTCTCTACCTTCTTGCCCTTTGTGCTGTTGTCTGTGCCCAATAATGTTTGACCCATGTTTTGTGCTGCTACCATGTTGCGTTGCTACCATGTTGTTGTCATGTTGGGTTTCTACCATGCTGTGTTGTCATGTGTTGCTGCCTTGCTATGTTGTTGTCTTAGGTCTCTATGTAGTGTTGTGTTGTCTCTCGTGTCGTGATGTGTGTTTTGGCCTATATTTATATATCTTTTTTTAGATTTTTAATCTCAGTCCCCGTCCCCACAGGAGGCCTTTTGCCTTTTGGTCGGCCGTCATTGTAAATAAGAATTTGTTCTTAACTGACTTGCCTAGTTAAATAAAGGTCAAATAAAAAAATAAGAAAGAACAAACACAATATAACATTCAGCACTCATCAAACTCCATGAGGCACCTTCACTCCTACATACTGTAATATCACAGTGTCATAGGCTACTCACTGAGACGTCTTGTTGCCCGAGACAACTGTCGCCAGGTTGCGCCTGCCTCCTCTGCATCCCGTGGACCCTAGACGGAGGGTGAGGGCAGCGAAGGAAAGCATAGCTGACAACTGGAGAAAGATGGATGGATGGATGGCTGAAGAAATGAAGAGAAAGAACAATGGATAGATGGTAATGGGAGTTTAAGAGGCCCAAAGAACAGAAAAAGGAACTGCATCCACCACAACTACAGTGCAACAGATATCCCATGATGAACAATAGAAAACATCACAAGTGCCATTTACAACTATAATAATAATAATAATAATAATAAATTACATTTGTAGAGCGCTTTTCATTTACAGATGTAAATCACAAAGTTCTTATAGTGCAAGCCAGAACACTGCAAACCCATACAACAACTGGCTCAAAAGATACTACTACTGACTACAACCATGACTACTTGCAGAAGTTGTTAAAAACATGCAATGATGCAATATCTTATAATAATGTAATAATAGATTACAACTATATTATTATACAATAATTGTATTATTTTTGTTATTATAAATATTTGAAAAGTAAGAGACAGAAAAATTACTTACCAGAGTTAATGCAATGTCCAGAAGTGGATCTAGTCTCTTGAGGACCAGGTCAGCCACCAAGTGATCCACACTCCAACATAGTGGTCTAGGCAACTCCTCCTATCAGTGTCTGTGTCTGTGTCTGTGTCTGTGTCTGTGTGTGTGTGTGTGTGTGTGTGTGTGTGTGTGTGTGTGTGTGTGTGTGTGTGTGTGTGTGTGTGTGGCGCCCACTCTTTCTCACTCTCTGTCAGTGCAACTGGGGAGGATTCCAGCAGTATCTTATCACAGTCTATGGACTTTTCCGTGGCATTCCTGCCTACTCCGGATTGAACGTGAACTAGGTACATACATTTCTCCCTTTCAAGGCTATTGGGTTAGAGAGAGGGTATAACATAGGGAAAGTTGCAACTCGTAGGCTCAAACCAAAAATCCAGGAGGAATGGAGTTTGGTTAAACAGAAACCCAAAGGTTAGGAAGTGTATTGGGCCGTCCCACTACTGGGTCTACTCCCAGCCAATCAGAATCCATTCTGACAAGACAGTCTGAAATGTTTTTGGCAACCAAGCTTGTTTTTTTCCCTCCTTTACTTCCAAAAGTCGCTACTTTTCCACAGAGTAAAAGCAATTATTTGTATCCAAGGAAGATTAACTTAGGTTGCTTTCTCTTCGGGAATGAGCCTGCCCCTCTGCTTTCTCGCTCTTTCTCTTTCAGCCATAACTTTCTTTCTCTGCCCCTCCTTCTTCTGCATGCCAAAGACAGCAAAACAAACTCCCGCGAGAACTCAGCTTTGGACGGCGTAAGAGGAAAGGCCTGGGACATGTTCATTAGGCACCAAACAGGAAAAAAAATGACTGGAACAGGGAGGGACTACCGCGGCTTGTCCAGTAAGTAACACTTCATTTCATGTTCCATTGCAAAGCATTTTGAAACATTTTCCATTGTATGCACTAACGAACACAACCTCTGCTAACCCTGTTCTTTCTCTGCGTGTACATTGCAATAAATGAGTCAGTCTGATTTAGGTTTGTACAGTTTCACAACATGGCATAACCAAAGCCTCAGTGTTGACCACAGTGGGTGTTATGCTGTGGGAATAATCTCCACTACTACAACCAACACATTCAATAACCAGACTAGACTTACTGGAGTGAGTGCAAAGGTCCTTTTGAGTTAGAGAAACAGTTGCTGAAAAACAACACGATTTACCAACGGCAAGAAATCTGGAGAAACAAACTTATCAACAGTTTGCATTTGGGTAGATGAATCCATGACTTGAAAAATAAAAAGCTCCATTGGGCATTGCCTTAGTGTACATGTGTACTTTTCACTAAACCTATTTGACCCCAATTTTTTATCTCTTTGACGAACTCAGTCAGAGGAACCGAACAGAACACACTTACAAAATGGAGCCATGATGTGAATTGAGCATTGACGCCAGAATACTTTAATTACATATTGTTTAAAAATGTATTTTCAATTATTATAAATATTATAAAGGACATTAATGTCAATGCTTATAAATGTTCACAAACAACAATGACCGCTAATCTTCAACAGAGACACAATTAGCCTACCTGTAAAAAGTGCGTTCAATCTGCATTTTACATATTTATATCACTTCATTGCCTCTGGTTTTGCTTGGTTGGTTTTAATGCCTTTTTTCTCATGTAGTCTCCCACTCCTCCAGCTGTTTGATAGAGATAGTAGCCCTCTTAAGAACCATAGCGCCCTCTAGTGTTTACTTACTGAATTACAGTGGTTTCGAAAACAGTACCACCATACATGTGGACAACCTTGGTCATTGCAAAAAAACAGGCATAATTTAACGTGCTCCTACAAGGATTAAAATGATCCTGCAGGTTGTCTCTAGATTTCTTAAAACGTTACTAACGGGAGATTACATCCGCCTGTTAAAACACACTTGATTGAAACCAAAACCCCACAAGAATAATCCAATAGATCTCTTGCTGTTTCCATGTCAAGTGATATGATACTAGACAGCTGCGTCTATGTTCTGTACTCCCGCCTCCAATGAAAAATCAAACTATCAGGACTATGGGAAAAATTATTAAACTTCTATAGTACTTTTCATAATACAAATTGTAAAGCGCTTCATAAGCAAACAAACAAACAATAATGCAGGTAGATAAACTAGCTAGCTGCATTAGCTAGCTAGCTGCAATATATAACTTTTTGGGCGACGCAACCAAATTCAAATAGAAATGTGTGTTATAGATCTGTCATTATCATTGTAAACAAGTCTAAGAAGCGTTAGATCTGTACTATGTGCTCTATTTCTATGCTTTCCTTAGATTATTATTTTTGCATATTTTATTTTCAGTTTTGTACACCAGCTTCAAACAGCTGAAAATACAATATTTTTGGTTATGGGAAATATATTTCACAGAGGTTTAGATGGTACAGTGATTCTCTACATGCTTGTTTTGTCACAATATGAAATTAAGTGAACTATTAGAATTTTCTACATAGTGCATATTTAAGTGTTTTTTTTTTTTTTTTTTTATATACTACGAAATACAGCTCTCTCCATTTTTGAAGAAATTAATTTGTTGAAAACTGTTCAACTATTGTCTTTTTCTCTGAGTCAACTACTCACCACATTTTATGCACTGCAGTTCTAGCTAGCTGTATTTTATGCTTTCAGTACGAGATTAATTATCTGATCCTTTGATTGGGTGGACAACATTCATGCAGTCAATTCATGCAGCAAGAGCTGTGATAGGTTGGATGACGTCCTCCAGAAGTTGTCATAATTACTGTGGAAGTGGGTGAGAACCATAAGCCTCCTAGGTTTTGTACTGAAGTCAATATACCCAGAGGAGGACAGAAAATAGCTGTCTTCCAGCAACACCATGGTGCAACCCCAGAGAATACTTTTGAGGCTACAGTAGACATTCATTGCAAAACAGTGTGCTTTAATCAATTACTTTGTGACGTGATAATATTTAGTATATTTTATATAAAAATTATAACTTTTTAAATGTGGTGTGGGTGCGCGTAATGATGGTCACAGGTGTGCGCCATAACGATCAGCCTGGAGACCTAGAGGCCGGAGAGGGAGCACACGTGACAGTACCCCCTCTCCGACGTGCAGCTCCAGCCGCATGACGCCGTCCAAAATGACGATCCCGGGGATCAGGAGCGGACCGGTCACCTCTGCTAAGGCGCGGGAAACCTATCAGTCCGGCTGAGACGTGGGAGCATGGCGAACTAGAGCGGCGGAGAGAGCATAGGTGATGGTACCCCGTCCCTGGCGCGTTCGGCTCCAGCCGCAGGACGCCAACCAAAGGGACGTTCCCGGGGATCAGGAGCGGACCGGTCACCCCTGCTGATGTGCGGGAACCTGACAGACCGGCTGAGGCATGAGAGCCTGACGAGTCAGTGGAAGCAGGGGAGCCTGGCGATCAGGCTGAGGCATGAGAGCCTGTAGCGGCTCCCGGATCCGGCGTCATTCCCACCGAAACAACAAAAAAATACTCCCTGTTGCTTCCCTTAGGTGAGGTGTCATTCTGTGATGAGTGCGCTGAGAGTCGGGAACCAAGTTCAGAGAGTGAGTGTTTTAATAGATAAACGTAACATAATACAAAACAAGAACACACGAACAACGCACAGACATGAAACTGAAACAGAAACAACGACGCCTGGGGAAGGAACCAAAGGGAGTGACATATATAGGGAAGGTAATCAGGGAAGTGATGGAGTCCAGGTGAGTGATGACAAGCAGGTGCGTGTAACGATGGTGACAGGTGTGCGCCATAACGAGCAGCCTGGTGACCTAAAGGCCGGAGAGGCAGCACACGTGACACACAATCTTGTAATTATTCTACCATACTGCCATAGGAGTTCACCCTTTTCATTTAATTATGTTAATCTATTATCTATTAATTAAATCTATTAATATATATTAACTCATCTATTAATGCCAAGGTGATGTTTCAAAATTTCTACTTTAGATTGAAGATCATAAACTAGTCACAACAATGATAACGTTTATTGACTTATTAATGAACTGCTGTTACTGTAAATGGTTAGCTCACTGATATATCCTAGCTGCCTAGTTAACGATTGGCAAACCAAGCATTTTAGACTATATCATTTCTGAAGAGGTGTCATTTCAGAATGAGTGGAGCTGTAGTTCTGCTGGTGTTGCTCCTCTGTCAGTTGAGTGCATGGGCTCAGGAAAGGAGGAGAGTGGAGGGGTCAGAGAATGACATCACAAATGACTGGCCAGGTCACCACACACACTCCTGTTGTAGACTCCTCTCCCTGCCCCCTTCTCCTGCCTACCACTTGCTCACTCACACACATAACATTTAGGGAAGATCTAGGCCTGTATTCACAAAGTGTCTCAGAGTAGCGTTGCGGATATAGGATTACTGATCAGGTCCCCCTTGTCAATGTAATCAGCAGATACAGATGCTATCTCAGCACTGTTCAGCACTCTGGACCAGCCCCCTGGTTGAGTTATCATTATAGGAAAAGGTCAATTTACAAATGATCTTCATATTGAATTGTTGTGTCCATATTTGACATTTTATTATGGGGAACATCATTGAAAGTCACTGATATATCCTGTTGTACAAAATGTGCAAGAAATTTAATTTCTTTTTCATGCTCTTACCTATGCAGACCTTAAACTCATCAGAATTGGCAATCAGATACGTGCTTTGATTGATAGAAACAATGGTTTTAGGGGTTCTTATCAATAATTTCCGAAAAAGGCCTATTTAATTCATTTCAATTGTATATAATATTATGTTAAATTCTACTAGATGGCTGTAATGAGCAGCAATTAACCCTGGACGCTATTTGAACCCTGTTGGTATCTTGTGTCAGACTTTTGTATCACTATGCTTACGTTATGGTTATTTAGCATTTTACCCATGCACCCACTAGCCGTCAAATCCTTGCTTCCTCTGTCCTTGTTTCCTTCATTCCTCGCTGCTCTTTCAAAGCGCATTGGATGAGGAAGAGGACTGAGGGGATAAACCTTCAATCCTCTCTCCCATTGTGGTTTCAGAGGGAGGCAAGGAATTAAGGAAACAAGGACAGAGGAAGCAAGGATTTGACGGCTAGTAACATTTTTAGACGGTGCATGAATGAGTGAGTGAGTGAGTTGCCGTGATACCCAGGCCTGGTCTTGACACAACCGCTAGGCTAGCCCCTACTCTCTAGACACTTGTGGAGATATGAGAGGGATTGATATGTGGTTACATGGTAATAGCTCCACTTTGTCCTCTGATAGACTTGCTGGAATTTTGTCCATATTGCTTACACCTGTCCAATCCTTTCAGACCTCCACAAGAGTCTAGGGGTAGGGGCTAGGGGCTGTGTCTGGAAAGGACACCAGAACCCTGTGGGTTTGTGGGGACCTTTAGCACCAGTGTTAATTTTGGCAACAATAACTATGACAAAAAACATTTGTCAATAACCTACTTTTCCTGACGAAATCTAATTTAATTTAATTTGTATTTCACCTTTTTTTAACCAGGTAGGTTGAGAACAAGTTCTCATTTACAACTGCGACCTGGCCAAGATAAAGCAAAGCAGTGCGACACAAACAACAACACAGAGCTACACATAAACAAGCGTACAGTCAATAACACAAAATAAAAATAGAAACATCTATGTACAGTGTTTGCAAATGTAGAAGAGTAGGGAGGTAGGCAATAAATAGGCCCTAGAGGTGAAAATAATTACAATTTAGAATTAATACTGGAGTGATAGATGTGCAGATGATGATGTGCAAGTAGAGATACTGAGATGCAAAAGAGCAAGAGGGTAAATAATAATATGGGGATAATGAGATGCCCTGAATAAAACGAGAACTATTACAAATTATTTTTCATTTCAGTTGACGAAAATGTAATGAAACGAGTAATAACATGTTTGACTAATGGACATTCAATCTCACATGAAACTCTTTTTGATATCCTTTAAATCTGTTTTGTCCGATCATAATCATGCATGCCTTTGCAGAATATAATGCAATCTATCCCTGGTCTTTTAGCTGGCGGGCTGATTGAGCTGATCTGCCTGGCTCTCCAACACACACATCTACTAGGTGGTCACTTTAGTCACTCGTCTCTCCTTTGAATTGATGCGCAGCCAGGACACTTCAATTGTAACTTACCTCAATTAGAAACAATAACGTCTTTGATCGTCTTTGCTTTCAGAAGCTCTATTTTGCCACGTGCTCTGTCTTGTCATCTGGGTTGCCGCTCTCATAGTCGGCAAATGCGAGTGCAGTTGCTTTTTTCCCCAATTGGAAATACTATTATACTACTATACTATTATACTATTACTATGCTGTTTGCTGAACATTAGGAGCACAGTAATCATTCCAGCATTGTTGGACAGCTCATAATCTCCACTTTTAAAAGCCAGACTCCAAAATAAAATAATGAATTTTCGATTTTAGTTTTTCTCTCTGAAGTAAAGAGATATTAAGTCTTGATTTGAACTATTCAATGCTTTGACGGCACAGCACTTGAAATACCGGAGTTTTTAAGTTCAAGATTGTTTACATTTTGCAGCTGATGTCTCAGCCAGGCGAAGTGATGACGTAGGGTTTAGCCAAGATGTAATCTCGCCCACGAGCTGAGTGATGTTTACAACTCAACTCTCACCCTGCCGTAGTGCCGATTAGCCTTACAGTTAATCCCATCCAACTATAATCAAAGACATTTGTAAGAGTACTTTTTAGAATAAAACATTCAATTATCTTTTGTAATTAGTCATCATCCATTATATTGTACACTTTGTTCTGTTCTGGAAAATAGCTAGAATCTGCCAACCTGTTCTGCATGTTCCGAAGTGTTTTGCCTGTTGGCTAGACTAGGCAGCTAGCTGGCTAAATTAGCTAGCTAGCTAGCATGCTAACAGTTAACTAGGCTCATCGTAATCAAAAATGCTTGTTTTCATTTAATCTATTAGCAAAATATTTTGAGTATATTTGTGTTTGCTAATTAAATATGTTTTCTTTCCACAACAGAAAAATCCAAAGTGATCGTGATTCTTGAATGATTGCTTTCAGGAGAATCTGCTACCTGAACATGGCACACATAGGTCTACACAAAGAGGGAGAGCCAACAACTGGTTCCATTAATGCTAGTTAGTGCTAGTTTGACCACCAGAGGGCATCTTTAACAAGCATTTTATAGCCTTCAATAGTGGCTGTACTAGAGAATTTAAACATTTTTTTGTAAGAACATATTATATGGGACCGATTCTAAGAAATGTTGCTTAATTCATTTGATTAAAATGTTGGTGTTTCTATTCCAAGAAAATTGGAAAACCCTCTGGGTTTCTGTTAGGCTGGAACGGAAATATGGCGCTGTACAATGTGACGGTCGGGAGTAGGCTACAGGGCTGGGCTATTTAGCTAAAGAATCCCCATGTGGTGCGGGCAGGCCACGCGGGAGACCGAGGTTCAATTCCCCGATGTGGAGGAAGGAGTAGACTGTCCTTGTAAATAAGAATTTGTTCTTAACTGACTTGCCTAGTCAATAAAGGTTATACTAAAAGCATATCATTTCTACACCATAATTGTAGTCTAACCAATACCCAAACAGAGATTCAGTCAAAATAAAAGACCAGTCCCAATGCCTGTGCGAAACGGTGGTAAAATAGTTGTAGGCTAATGCTTCAAATCATATTGCGTCTAACTTCAATATTCTCTTTAAATAAGACCTACACCCCTTTTAACAGCACATTACTCAACACTAGTGAGACTCATGTCGCCTACGGTAGGGTTACAGTATATCGAAAAATATGACGTGACTCTCCGCCAGTCAATACACATAGAGGATTGGAGGACTGGAGGATTCTAAATTGAAACCAAAAGCCACCTCATGTGTCGCCCGGCACGGGTATCTGTAGCAACGCATTTTGCATTGCGATGCAGTGACTTAGACAGATGCGCCACTGGGTGGCGGTAAAGGTATATTGTCCTGCTAATAGCTTATAATGGGCTATTATAATACTGTACATGGTGTCCAGGTCAGGATAACCAAAACATTTATTTATTAAAAACTATCAGAAAGAATGTTGGTACCTTCTTATTTTGATCCAACGCCATGAATGAGTCACTCAGCTTTACGTAGGTGCCGGCTATATGCCTGTGCCATCAACTTGATAATATACAAAGATATTTTGGAGGTTATTTCATTTTCAAAAAAACAAAAGTGAGCGATTGTAATCTGAATAAAGGCCAAAATATACATGTATTTCTGTTTTTAGAGGGAGAGAAACGCTGGGCCAATTGTGCGACTGCCAAACACGGTCGGATGTGATACATAATAATAATACTTAAACTTAGAACCTAACTTAGAAATACATTTGATGATAGAATTTTCCCCCAACCCTCCTTCTAGGCAAGTCTATTGTCCAGCTACCTGCTAGAACAGTGGGAACGTTTCGCTAGTCAGCGCCATTATTAGTGCAATGCCCCTTAAAGTGTTGATCTGTGCTACCCAGTGTGGCGGGGTGGGGGTCCACTCCCTCCTCCTCCGTTCCCCATGGGCTAAGTCTGTCTTCTGTGCGCGGCTCTGCGGCCCATGCCTTGAACCTTGTACGCTTTCAGTGGAGAACTGCAAGGCAATTCCATTGTGCGCCACTCGGGAGCTATGACCTGCTATTAACGGTTAATAATATATCTGTGAGAATATCCAAAGGGCTTTATTATAATCCTAAATGATTTATTTATGTTTTTAGCGGGAGAGAAACCAAAAACCTGCAGTCACCTCATGTGTCTCCCAGTTGAGGACAGCACAGGTACTGAACCAGCATCTGTTGAAACACAGCTTGCACTGCAATGCAGTGTCTTAGACCGTTGCACCACTCAGGTGCTGTACAACATGTCCGGTCGGGAGTGGGCTACAGTACTACAATAAGAGCAAAATAAAATAATAAAAACCTTAGTGTAACAACAGTTTTAGTAAGTAATACTGAAGTCGTGCACAATTATCATTTTCTATTTAGGTTTATGTCGCCCTTCATTGTCAATTAGAGGGACAGTAGGACCCAAAAGCATAATCAATGCTCTAACTCCCCCTTGTGCTGGTCTGGAGCAATGAAGTGGTGACGCAGGGTACTGTACTAAACGACAAATTACCTTTATGTACCGCAGCATAATCGTCAAACTTTTAGTGGAGTAAGCACTGTACACTTACTGCCTGGAGCCTGGAAACCTGAGGAACATAAGGGTCTATAGGAATGATCTGTTAGTCCTGGATGAGAGCGAGGAACAGAGAGAAGACAGTACAGGTATGTTGCCTAACGGCAGTTCATCTGTTGGCAGCATGGCACGCTTCGGTTGGGCCACAGAATTGTTATTCCAAACTGCTGCATGTAGTGCAGGATGTCCACGACAGAGAGTTCAGATGACTGCCGTGAAGCTTGTGGAATGTCGTAGAGCCAAAGTGTTCATGTTTTACAAACGATTTCGGGATGATTCTCTTGTCTGGATCCTCGCATGTTTAGAAAAATACTGCTTTCATAAGCCCCATATCAGGGAATAGATGCAAACTTTATATCGGCGGAAAGAGGGGAATGAGTTGCAGCCACTCCAGGAAACGAAAAAGTGTCTAGCATAAACACACAGGCAGTCATTCAATAATCAAAATGAAGTCACCATGTGAAGCACGGGTGCATCAATCGACTGCATTTTGCTCATTAATCATTTCTTAATGTTTGCTGTGGAACTCCTTAGCATAAGAATGGATTTTACATTTTTGGGGGTTATTTGGACTGTCTTTTTATCAAAAAGGCTGAGTTACATAGACCTACCTAAATAACCAATGATGTTTCAGCCATTGAATAGATATTAACGATTGCTTCAGTAGAGAAATAACTGACTCATCGTGTGACACAAACAATGCAGTACTGTAGGTTTATGTACACACACTACAGTAATGGGAACAGGAGAGTCACACGATTCCAAATAAAGTCAAATAAAATGTTGATGTGCATGAATGTGAAAAATGATCAAGTTCCATTTCAAATAGATAAATTCACTCCAGTATTGTTTCTCTAGCAACAGACGATTGTTGTCAAGTTCGTTATTCAAAAGGAGCCCACTAGGTGGAATCCAAATATCAGAAATACTCCTCAGATGTAACCACAAAAAGGTGTAATCAGGTCAACAAACACACACAATAGAGACTTGACTGTGATCAATAATTCTAAGCATAACATAAATAACAGTAAAAGTTTTACAGATCTTTTGATTTAATTTGAGATCTAAATAGTCCAATGTACCCTCCAGGTAAAAACCTAGAGCAAACACCCGTGGCTGCCATTAATACTTCCAAAAGTAGATTCCTCACCCCTGTGGCTTTACTGGAGTGCTGATAGCCCATCCAATACCAGGGTTTGACAATCTTCTTCAGGCAAGGGACTACACCAAGCATCTCAACATCAGCCATATACTGTAGGCTAAGTTGTTAAGTTACTCCAAGCAATGTAAAGCATTCTAAGATCGAGGGAAATTGCAACCTGAACTCATCAACTGGATGGAAATTGTGTTGTAACATGTATTGTAACATGGTAAAACAATAACAATGTGTGCTGTGTGTGACCTGTAAAACCAAGACCAAGACCAAGACCTGTAAAACCAAGTCAGTTAAGAACAAATTCTTATTTACAATGACAGCGTACACTGGCCAAACCCAGACAATGCTGGGACAATTGTGCGCTGCCCTATGGGACTCCCAATCACAGACGGTTGTGATACAGCCTGGAATCGAACTAGGGTGTCTGTAGTGACACGTCAAGCAATGAGATGCAGTGCCTTAGACGCTGCGCCGCTCGGGAGGCACAAAGAACCCCCAGGTTCTCTTCTGCACTGTTCAACCAATACAGTAACTGTGGAGGAGGAGTTAAGAGGGTAAGGGGGATACCTATTCAGCTGTACAACTGAATATATTCAACTCAATCAGAGAGGTTAACGTCCAAAAGCAGATGTCACGTCACATTCTCTCTTTCCATTTCCCCTAAAAACCATAACATCCGGTTGTTGGGGGCTCGGCAGAAGCTCCTGTAGCGTGAGGCAGCTTAAAGCAACGGTGCACCCATTTTGAATGTTATATTGTTTTTGTGCATCTCTATGTTCTATCGATTCCCTGGGTCATTTCATGTGTATCTGAGTTATTGGCATTCAAGCAGGCAGAAGGCCGGTATGATGTAGCACCGTGATGAAGTCCCTCTCACTACACTAGAAGTTAATTGGATTACCACTTTAAGATCGAAAACATCTGTCATACATGTCAGATTTCAATACTGTCTGATGTCATAACTCAGGACGATGTATTCTCTCGAATGAGCCATTGATCATATTTTTGCAATATTCCTACCTCGAGAAATGTGTAATTTAACAGAGGGTCAAGCACATTTTTCCTATTTGTCTGCCTCTTTAGTCCTGGGTGCATTGCATGGTGTCGTTGCCAGAGTTTCCTATCTCCTCAAAAGTATATATGCCGTTGCGAATGTTAGACTCCACTCCGTGAGGCACATCGATCTGTAAGTTGAAAATGGTGAGAATGTAGACCCCTAAATATATAGTGTTTGTTTAGCTGATTTTACAGTTAACAAGCTACGTTACATGCTGATATTGTATTTGGTATTATTGTGCGTAGCTACGGTTGCTAGCTAGCCAGCCAGCCCATAGAGAGAGCATTGCATTGTGGATTTTGTAGTCAACTTTAGCTGCAGCAGATTTCCACAACAATGTTTCATGTTGCTACCAACACCAAAATGAAACCTTATTTCACAAAAAAATTGTGTTATTTAACACATAAATTAAAAGGAAACAGTGGTTTTGGGTGGATTTTTCCTTTAATGTACAAGTACACCCCCTGGACAGAACACTAGTCTGTCACAGGACCCCCATTCTATCTACTTAATGCTGAGTGCCAAACAGAGACGCATTTTGGTATGTCTCTACCGGGGATCAAACTCCCAAATTCCCAATCTCTGAGAGTACACTCTAACCACAAGGCCACCGAGTTGGTATGCAGGCCTATTTTCTGTAATCAGTATGTTGATGATTCCACGCAGTACCATGTCTCTGAAACACAAACATGGATGATTCTGATTCCCGCTACCCCCAAGAATGTCTGTAAGTGAATCAACATCATTAGTATAACCTGGGTTGTGTTCATCAGGACACACCGTAGCAAAACATTGCAATGAAAAATGAAAACGGGTGTTTCTTATTGGACAAATTCAGATAGTACCTCCCTGTTTCACTAATTTTTTTTAGTGTTTTATTTCGTTTAGTGCATACTGAACACAACCATGTATGTTGAAATATATCTTCTTAGAAACATGAGGAAGTCTTAGTTAATGGGAACACCTTATTTGCTCTTTGCTGTCCTGTCAGGGCGGTTTGTTGAAAAGGAATTTGAGGTGCGGTCTGTGGCTTCCTCGCACTGTTGCCGCCGAGGAGCACTTGAAAGCTACTCGGCGTCACACAGTCACACTATAGGGCCGAAACCAAGCCAAGCCATGTCAAGCAGACCTGCACTGGGCTGTCCTACATGTAGTTGCTGGACTGGTGATGGAAAGGACAATGGGAAAATAAAATGTTAGAGCCAGCACAGTATGGTTCAGATCAGTATGGTTCAGATCAACGAGGCACTGGAGAGGACTATAGTGCCACAGATATGACATCTAGAAAGAAAAAGAAGGTAGCCACACATACAATCGCTATACATTTATACATCCCAACAGTGAAGCACAGGGGTGGCAGCATCATGTTGTGGGGGTGCTTTGCTGCAGGACGGACTGGTGCACTTCACAAAATAGATGGCACCATGAGGATGGAAAGTTATGTGGATATATTGAGGCAACATCTCAAGTCATCAGTCAGGAAGTTAAAGCTTGGTTGCAAATGGGTCTTCCAAATGGACAATGACCCGAAGCATACTTCCAAAGTTGTGGCAAAATGGCTTAGCTTCTTATGGGCAGGTGGGACGGTAGCGTCCCACCTGGCCAACATCCGGTGAAATTGCAGAGCGCGAAATTCAAACTACAGCACTATAAATATTTAACTTTCATAAAATCACAAGTGTAATACATCAAAATAAAGCTTAACTTCTTGTTAATCCAGCCGCGGTGTCAGATTTAAAAAAGGCTTTACGGCGAAAGCAAACCATGCGATTATCGGAGGACAGCGCCCCGCATACAAACACATTGTCACGTTCCTGACCTGTTTTCTGTTAGTTTTTGTATGTGTTAGTTGGTCAGGACGTGAGTTTGGGTGGGCAGTCTATGTTTTCTGTTTCTATGTTGGTTAATGGGTACCTGATATGGTTCTCAATTAGAGGCAGGTGGTTTTCATCTCCTCTGATTGAGAATCATATTAAGGTAGGTGGGGTCACATTGTTTGTCGTGGGTGGTTGTCTTCCGTGTCTGTGTCTGCGCACCACACGGGACTGTAGCGTTTGTTCGTTCGTTTGTTATAGTCTGTACCTGTTCCTACGTTCTTCGTGTTATATGTAAGTTCTCATGGTTTAGGTCAGTCTACGTTCGTTTTTGTTATTTTGTAATCCTTCCAAGTGTTTGTTTTCGTGTTTCGTCATTTGCTTTAATAAATCATTATGTATTCACAACCTGCTGCATTTTGGTCCTCCGATCCTTCTCTCCTCTCCTCGTCCGAGGAGGAGGAAGATCTAGACACCCGTTACAGAACCACCCACCCCAACTCATTAACCAACATAGAAACAGAAAACATAGACTGCCCACCCAAACTCACGTTCCTGACCTGTTTTATGTTATTTTTGTATGTGTTTAGTTGGTCAGGGCGTGAGTTGGGGTGGGCATTCTATGTTTTGTGTTTCTATGTTTAGGTCACTTGTAATTAGCCTTATATGGTTCTCAATCAGGGACAGGTGTTTGACGTTTTCCTCTGATTGAGAACCATATATAGGTTGGCTGTTCACACTGTTTGTTTGTGGGTGATTGTCTTTTGTGTCTGTGTTTGTTTGCACCATACGGGACTGTTTCGTTCGTTCATCGTTTTATGTAGTCATTTTTCCTGTTCGTGCGTTCTTCGTGTTATATGTAAGTTCGTATGTTCAGGTTTGTCTACATTCGTTTTGTTGTTTTGTAAGTATTCAAGTGAAGTTCGTGTTTTTCGTCTACACTTAAATAAATTCATTATGTCTAAATACAACGCTGCAGTTTGGTTCAATCCCTCCCTAAATGGAAAAGGTTGCTACACATGGGAGGAGTTCCGAGCTGGAAGAGATCGCCTTCCATGGGAACAGCTGGAGGCGATTAGGAGAGCGGAGGCAACGGGAGAGAGAGACCGGATTTATGAAGGTACACGGCTAGCACGGAAGCCCGTGAAGAAACCCCAAAAAATTATTGGGGGGGGCTAAGAGGTAGTGGGCCAAGGGCAGGTAGGAGACCTGCGCCCATTTCTCAGGCTAACCGTGGAGAGCGGGAGTACGGGCAGACACCGTGTTACGCAGTAGAGCGCACGGTGTCTCCTGTACGTGTGCATAGTCCGGTGCGGGTTATTCCACCTCCCCGCACTGGTAGGGCTAGATTGAGCATTGAGCCAAGTGCCATGAAGCCGGCTCTACACATCTGGCCACCAGTGCGTCTCCTTGGGCCGGCTTATATGGCACCAGCCTTACGCATGGTGTCCCCGGTTCGCCTACATAGCCCGGTGCGGGTTATTCCACCTCCCCGCACTGGGCGGGCGACGGGGAGCATTCAACCAGGTAAGGTTGGGCAGGCTCAATGCTCAAGGGAGCCAGTACGCCTGCACGGTCCGGTATTTCCGGCGCTACCTCCTCGCCCCAGCCTAGTACCACCAGTGCCTACACCACGCACCAGGCTTCCAGTGCGTTTTCAGAGCCCTGTTCCTCCTCCACGCACTCTTCCTATGGTGCGTGTCTCCAGCCCAGTGCCTCCAGTTCCGGCACCACGCACTAAGCCACCTGTGCGTCTCCAGAGCCCTGTACACACTGTTCCTTCTCCCCGTACTCGTCCTGATGTGCGTGCCCTCAGCCCGGTGCCACCAGTGCCGGTACCACGCACCAGGCAAATAGTACGCTTTGAGAGTCCAGTGTGCCCTGTCCCTGCTCCCCGCACTAGCATGAAGGTGCGTGTCCTTAGCCCGGTGCCTCCAGTTCCGGCACCACGCACCAGGTCTACAGTGCGCCTTATCCGGCCAGAGCCATCCGTCTCCCCAGCGCCATCTGAGCCATCCGTCTCCCCAGCTCCATCTGAGCCATCCGTCTCCCCAGCGCCATCCGTCTCCCCAGCGCCATCTGAGCCATCCGTCTCCCCAGCGCCATCTGAGCCATCCGTCTCCCCAGCGCCATCTGAGCCATCCGTCTGTCCCGAGCCATTAGAGCCGCCTGTCTGTCCCGAGCCGTCAGAGCCGATAGTCAGTCAGGAGCCGCTAGAGCCATTCATCAGACAGGATCTGCCAGAGCCGCCAACCAGACAGGATCTGCCAGAGCCGCCAACCAGACAGGATCTGCCAGAGCCGCCAACCAGACAGGATCTGCCAGAGCCGCCAACCAGACAGGATCTGCCAGAGCCGCCAACCAGACAGGATCTGCCAGAGCCGCCAACCAGACTGGATCTGCTAGAGCCGCCAGTGAGCCATGAGCGTCCAGAGCCGTCAGCCAGCCATGAGCGTCTAGAGCCGTCAGCGAGCCATGAGCGTCCAGAGCCGTCAGCCAGCCATGAGCGTCTAGATGAGCGTCTAGAGCCGTCAGCCAGCCATGAGCAGCCAGAGCCGTCAGCGAGCCATGAGCGTCCAGAGCCGTCAGCGAGCCAAGAGCGTCCAGAGCCGTCAGCGAGCCATGAGCGTCCAGAGCCGTCAGCCAGCCATGAGCGTCCAGAGCCGTCAGCCAGCCATGAGCGTCCAGAGCCGTCAGCTAGCCATGAGCGTCCAGAGCCGTCAGCTAGCCATGAGCGTCCAGAGCCGTCAGCCAACCATGAGCTGTCCCTCAGCCCAGAGCTGCCATGTATCCAGAACTGCCCCTCAGTCCAGAGCTGTCTCTCTGTCCGGAGCTGCCCTTCAGTCCGGAGTTGCCCCTCTATCCTGAGCTACCTCTCTATCCTGAGCTACCTCTCTATCCTGAGCTGCCTCTCTATCCTGACCTACCTATCTGTCCTGAGCTACCTTGTCCCGGAGCTGTCCCTTATTTTGATGTTACCCGGTATATTAGGTGGGTGGAGTAAGAGGGTGGTCATTCTGAGGGAGAGACGTAAGCTGGGATTGACTATGGTGGGGTGGGGACCTCGCCCAGAGCCTGAGCCACCACCGTGGTCAGATGCCCACCCTGACCCTCCCCTAGACTTTGTGCTGGTGCGCCCGGAGTTCGCACCTTAAGGGGGGGGGGTTATGTCACGTTCCTGACCTGTTTTCTGTTAGTTTTTGTATGTGTTAGTTGGTCAGGACGTGAGTTTTGGTGGGCAGTCTATGTTTTCTGTTTCTACGTTGGTTAATGGGTGACCTAATATGGTTCTCAATTAGAGGCAGGTGGTTTTCATCTCCTCTGATTGAGAATCATATTAAGGTAGGTGTTGTCACATTGTTTGTCGTGGGTGGTTGTCTTCCGTGTCTGTGTCTGCGCACCACACGGGACTGTAGCGTTTGTTCGTTCGTTTGTTATAGTCTGTACCTGTTCCTACGTTCTTCGTGTTATATGTAAGTTCTCATGGTTTAGGTCAGTCTACGTTCGTTTTTGTTATTTTGTAATCCTTCCAAGTGTTTGTTTTCGTGTTTCGTCGTTTGCTTTAATAAATCATTATGTATTCACAACCCGCTGCATTTTGGTCCTCCGATCCTTCTCTCCTCTCCTCGTCCGAGGAGGAGGAAGATCTAGACACCCGTTACACACATGAAAAACACATTTTAGCGTGTGTGCCCACTTTCCCCTCTAACTATCAAAAGGTTGGCTTGTCCTCATTGAAGTCCCGTAGATCACTTAACCCTTGTATGGTGTTCAGGTCGGTGGAACCCATTTTCAAAGTTTACTAAAAGAAAAATGATACAATACATTTTTTTCAACCTGAGACTCATTGGCCTTGGCTCATTTTCTGTGAAGAACATGTAAAATAAGAGATTTTCATTGAGTGCACACTGTGCACTTTCCTACACCTTTATATTACATATGTGGTTTTTGGGTCCACTGGACCAGAGGGTAATAGAAGTGTGGAAAAGTGTGGGTGTAGATGAAAACAAGTAAAAAATAAACAAAAAGGTTTGCTGTGTGCCTCCACTCTGTCTACCTCCTTCCTGGGCCTGCTGTTTCAACATAGCACCCAGAACCTCTCTGTCTCCCTGCCTGGCTGCCTGTCTCACACTTTTCTCGCACTCTTTACCCTTTGTAGTGTGTGAAACTACACAACACTTTGTCTTGCGGGATCCTGCACAATGTTATTACAATACATTATTTCTATATATTGTAAAAAAAAATGCTGTATTTTCCACACACTACTCCAGCGAGGTGCAAATTGGGGGAGGGACACAACAAATAAATAGCTCTGCATGTGTGGCTCAATCAGTATGGCAAGAATAATCTCTGCACAGAGGGCCTTAGACATTTTCTTTGCAGAGAGAGAAGCTAGTGTGGAAGGAGCGCCTTCCAGTTTGGAAGATGAACAATTTTCAGAATATGAGGATCCTGTGTATGTCAATTCGGAGTCTGACAGTGAGTTGAAAGAAGAAGATGAGATTGACCCTCAGCCAGCCCCAAGACCAGCCCATCGGCATCCAGCTCATCAGCAGCCTGCAGGAGGAGAAATATGGATGTCAAGAAATGCATCAGTTACCTGATGTGGAATAGAGTTCCATATAGTACTGTGCGCCTCCCATAGAATGTTCTGGACTTGGGGACTGTGAAGAGACCTCTGGTGTGTCTTGTGGGGTGTGCATGGGTGTCCAAGCTGTGTGCTAGTATTTTAAACATACAGCTCGATACCTTCAGCTTGTCAACACCTCTTACAAAAACAAGTAATGAGGAAGTCAATCTCTCTTCCACTTTGAGCCATGAGAAATTGACATGCATGTCATTAATGTTAGCTCTCTGTGTACTTTTAAGGGCCAGCCGTGCTGCCCTGTTCTGAGCCAACTGCAATTTTCCCAAGTCCCTCTTTGTGGCACCCGACCACACTACTGTAGTTCATGCACGACAAAACCAGGACCTGTAGCACCTGCCTTGTTGATAGTGTTATAAAGAAGGCAGAGCGGCGCTTTACTATAGAAGGCTTCTCCCCATCTTAGCTACTGCTGCATCAATATGTTTTGACCATGACCGTTTACAATCCAGGGTTACTCAAAGCAGTTTAGTCACGTCAACTTGCTCAATTGCCACATTATTCATTACGAGATGTATTTGAGGCTTAGGGTTTAATGATTGATTTGTCCCAAATACTAACCATGTATGCTGTCTATATTGCTTGTAACTGAAATAAGTCAACATCTAAGTATTACAATTTTTTTACATAAATTGTTATGGCTGTATTATTTGAAAAAATAAATAAAATGTTGTTCAAACCCACGAACATTGGGTGAATAACAAAAACATGAACACCTCACAAGGATGAATTATTGTTTCGTCCGTTGTTGGAAGGAGACCAAGGTGCAGCGTGGTAGGCGTACATTTTGAATTTATTAAATGAACACAAAAGAAAAACAAGAAAGATAAACGACAGGCTAACACAGCAACTAACAAAAAAAACAAGATCCCACAAACTAAAGGTGGAAAACAGGCTGCCTAAGTATGATCCCCAATCAGAGACAAGCTGCCTCTGATTGGGAACCATACCCGGCCAACAAAGAAATAGAACACATAGATTTGCCCACCCAAGTCACACCCTGACCTAACCAAATAGAGAATAAAAAAGGCTCTCTAAGGTAAGGGCGTGACAATGATTCCCTTTTTCTTTACAAAGCTCTACTACACAAGCTTCCAACGTATCTAACTGGTTAACTCTTGAGGTCCCTCTGGTCTCGACCAATTTAGGTAAATCCTCCCATTGTTTCAATAACTTGCATCTTGATTCCCTGGTGCCGTTTCAATTGATTGTAATGGTTTATTTGTTGAAATTGTAGTATTGTAATTGTACCTTTTTTTAAATTCTTGTTTTATTTGAAGTGTTTGTAGTCAGGGCACTATTGTGAATGAGACCCTGGTCTCAATTGGGCTCCACTGAATGAATAAAAGTCAAACTGATGGGGTTGTTATTGTGATAAAATGCTGGGTTCGTTGTCTGCGTCAGGCGCAGGACACAGGTTTGAGAAAAACACAAAAGTCTTTACTCAAAATATTATACAAAACCGGAATATCTCCAACAAGGAAACATAACGTATAAAGAGAACCCTCCAACACACACGGTAACACAAAACAATCACGGACAAAACAGAAAGGTAGATAAGGAACATAAAAAGGGAATAGAAATCAGGTGTGCGTAATCAAGACAAAACAAAAGGAAAAAGGAAACATGGATCGGTGATGACTAGAAAGCCGGTGACGTCGACCGCCGAACGCCGCCCGAACAAGGAGAGGCGCCGACTTCAGCCGAAGTCGTGACAGTTTATTATCAATGGACAATATCCTTTCAATGTACTAACCATTTCACTAACCCAACAGGTTCAAGAGTGCCAGAACAAGGAAATGGGAAACTGTTGTGTGTAAATTCAAATTCACAATCAAACCTACAATACACAACATATTCCCACCTAGATTGATCACGTCCCCTGCCAATTTGGGCTGCCACAGTTACCACCATCACCCACCCTTCCAATTCCCCTAGAAGATATAAACCCTCCATCCATTCTGTCGTACCACTTGAATCACTAATTAAAAGAGGCAGTAAAATGGCGGCCATAGAGCACCAGTGGTAGAGGGAGACAGATGGGACATAATCCAGCTTTAACAAGGTCAATATAAAAACGCAGTTAAAACCCAAAACTTTTCCCCTTTCATCCGGTGCCAATTTGGTTCCGAATCGTTAAATTGGCCACGCAGGTACAAATGGGGTATATTCATTAGTGCACACCGTAGCAAACTGTTGCAAAACATTTCACAATGGAAACAAGCGTTTTTGGGGGGGAAAGTTCAGGTTACTCCCTCCCCGTTTCAGCTCATTTCAGTCCATTTGCTTCCATTTAGTTCCTAGTGAATACACCCGTGATCTCCTCAAACAAGCACAGGTGGCTTGGAGAATGCAATTTTTTTCAAAAGTCAGCGATTAATGGTAGATACCATCGGTGTCACTCAGAATCTGTTCAACCTGTCTGACATCTGGCACTTGTGCTGTCAGAAAAATAGAGACATGTACACTACCGTTCAAAAATAGAAATGTCCTTGTTTTCCATGAAAACATACATGAAATGAGTTGCATAATGAATAGGAAATATAGTCAAGACGTTGACAAGGTTATAAATAATGATTTTTAATTGAAATAATAATTGTGTCCTTCAAACTTTGCTTTCGTCAAAGAATCCTCCATTTGCAGCAATTACAGCCTTGCAGACATTCTAGTTGTCAATTTGTTAAGGTAATCAGAAGAGATTTCACCCCATGCTTTCTGAAGCACTTCCCACAAGTTTGGCTTGATGGGCACTTCTTACATACCATACGGTCAAGCTGCTCCCACAACAGCTCAATAGGGTTGAGATCCGGTGACTATGCTGGCCACTCCATTATAGACAGAATACCAGCTGACTGCTTCTTAACTAAATAGATCTTGCATAGTTTGGAGCTGTATTTTGGGTCATTGTCCTGTTGTAGGAGGAAATTGGCTCCAATTAAGCTCCGTCCACAGGGTATGGCATGACGTTGCAAAATGGAGTGATAGCCTTCCTTCTTCAATATCCCTTTTACCCTGTACAAATCTCACACTTTACCACCATCAAAGCACCCCCAGACAATCACATTGCCTCCACCATGTTTGACAGATGGTGTCAAGCACTCCTCCAGCATCTTTATATTTTTTCTGTGTCTCACAAATGTTCTTCTTGTGATCTGAACACCTCAAACTTAGATTTGTCCAATCTTCCTCTGTCCAGGTGATTCCGAGTTGCTGGCCTTCTAGGCAGAGTTCCCCTGTCCAGTGTCTGATCTTTTTCCCATCTTAATCTTTTCTTTTTATTGGCCAGTCTGAGATAAGGATTTTCTTTGCAACTTCGTTGAGACTGGTGTTTTGCGGGTACTAGTTAATGAAGCTGCCAGTTGAGGACTTGTGAGGTGTCTGTTTCTCAAACTAGACACTAATGTACTTGTCCTCTTGCTCAGTTGTCCCACTCCTCTTTCTATTCTGGTTAGCGCCAGTTTGCGCTGTTCTGTGAACAGAGTAGTACACAGCGTTGTACGATCTCTTCAGTTTCTTGGCAATTTCTCAGATGGAATTGCCTTCATTTCTCAGAACAAGAATAGACTGATGAGTTTCAGAAGAAAATTCTTTGTTTCTGGTCATTTTGAGCCTGTAATCGAACCCACAAATGCAGATGCTCCAGATACTGAACTAGTCTAATGAAGGCCAGTTTTATTGATTCTTTAATCAGAACAACAGTTTTCAGTTGTGCTAACATAATTGTAAAAGGGTTTTCTAATGATCAATTAGCCTTTTAAAATGATAAACTGTGATTAGCTAATACAACGTGCCCTTGTAACACAGGAGTGATGGTTGCTGATAATGAGCCTCTGTACGCCTATGTAGATATTCCATTAAAAAATCTGCCGTTTCCAGCTACAATAGTCATTTCCACATTAACAATGTCTACACTGTATTTCTGATGCATTTTATTTTAATGCACAAAAAAATTTGCTTTTCTTTCAAAAACAAGGACATTTCTAAGTGACCTGAAACTTTTGAAATGAAGTGTATATACTCTTATGTAGTATGTTAATAAATGCCAGTACTGTTGTAACGTCTACGCTGCGAGTCGGGAAGCAAGTCCAGGGAGTGACTTTAATATTACATAACACAAGGAACAACACAAGAAACATGAGTACAGACATGAAACACTGAAACAGAAACAATAATGCCTGGGGAAAGAACCAAAGGGAGTGACACATGTAGGGAAGGTAATCAGGCAGGTAATGGAGTCCAGGTGAGTCTGATGACGTGCTGGTGCGCATAACGATGGTGACAGGTGTGCGTAATAATGAGCAGCCTGATGACCTCGAGCGCCAGAGAGGGAGTATACGGACAACTGTGTTAATATCAAATAGAACAAAAAGGTTTGTCTAGGTGTATTTTTACAGTACAGGTGTTTTGAAATGTCTCCAGTTAAAGAAGCATTTTATGCATTGGTGAATTTCATCAAGTGACGACAACGATTATGGACTTGTCATTGTTATATCACTTGCGATAAAGATGAATCTTCGGCACACAATCCCTTTTTCTTCACTGCAATTGTTCTTTGTCCACACCCAGTGCCACATTTGAATGTAAATTGAATTGACCTGTGAATTTCATCCCCACTACTCCACTGTAGCTTCTTATCCAGGGCGACTTACAGTATGTGCATTCAACTATAGTAGGTAAGACAACTCCAAATCGCAGTCAACGCAAGTATACATTTTCCTAAATCAGTGCTAGTAAGAAAATAAAGAAGTATGAGTGTTAGTGCGAGAAAGACAAGTACAACAGTAAGGTGTTCATTTTTTGTGAGGAGGTAGTCACGCCAAAGGGCCGGTTTTCATATCCTGTTTAACCACCTCTCTGTGTACCTTCAAAAAGGAATGAAGTTAGTACTGCGTGATACTTTAGCATTTGGAACAAAGCTTTGAGCATAAAGAAGATAATTGTTCCACAAATATTTACACAATTCTAAGTATTTATTTTTATGTTGTAATGGGTTAATAAGTGGCGTCCAGGCTATCCCCAAAATTATCTGTCAAATAGACATGTTTCCATATTATAGTAAACATTTTGCTCACTTTCTGCACATCTGAAATTCAAAATAATAACATGCAAATGTTTTGGGGTTTGACAACCTGTGCCAAAGCACAAAAGAATAGTATAACTTTGTGAGTAACCAGTGTGCATGTTTGAAGCAGGGATATTATTTGTGTGAATTATGTTTAATCCTCAAACAAACCAGTAACCTGTGTTGTGCATCACTTGTCAAGCATATTGGCCCGATTCAGAGTTGAGAAAAACACATACTCTGACTTCATTGATGTCAATTGGAGACTTGAACATTTGAGTTAGTTATCCCAAGTCAGAATATTGCCCATACAAAATTACCAAATATTATTCGGAAACCTCTCCCCTCACAAATGCCCTCTCTTCCCTGCTAGTGCCATTGAAGCAGGCCTGGCATTGGTTGGTGTTGGCAGTCCTTAGCGGAGACAAAATGATCGAGGTTACGAAGCACGCCTAATCCCAGACAAAGGGGAGCTGTAGCTAAAACCTGAGCACTCGCCCCGCCATCCGTTCAAATCCAAGAGGGATCGTTTAAACTTCCTGAGTTGGCAGCATGCCAGCATCACTCTAGTTACGGTTGCCCAGGTCTTCACCACAGAGCGGTAATGGGCCTTGAAGGATTAAATAGACATCACTCTTGTTACGCTTGCCCAGGTCTTCACCACAGAGCGGTAATGGGCCTTGAAGGATTAAATAGACATCACTCTTGTTACGCTTGCCCAGGCCTTCACCACAGAGCGGTAATGGGCCTTGAAGGATTAAATAGACATCACTCTTGTTACGCTTGCCCAGGCCTTCACCACAGAGCGGTAATGGGCCTTGAAGGATTAAATAGACATCACTCTTGGCCTACTTTTCCCGGTCATTTTTGGGATTGATATTTGGCATTTTATCTTCTTGAGGATGAAGAAGCATACAGATGCAGTCTGTTTTTTCACGTTTCGCAGCACAGCATGCCTCACTCACCTGGGTCACAATTCCTGAGAGAAAGGCAGACACAAAATGATTTCAATTTCGTGGTGATGACGGGGACGTGTGGCATTTGTTAGTTCAATTTAATGCATTTAAATACTTTTTTCCCATGCTGTGCTGTGATGTGTGCAAGAAAAAGACTACATCTGTATCTAATGGTGAATACAATTACAAAGCCGTGAAACACTTCCTCCCATCATGCATACCATGCACACCTGTCCCCATAAACCACCACCAACATTCATTATGGCCTCCGTGTCCGATTCTTCATTTCCAGATGGCAGCTCCCATGCTCTGAGACGAACTGGGGGCTTCCATACTGGTGGATTACCCACAGTCCCTTGGGACACGCTGGGCTGGTGCCTGGTGGCATGCGGGATGTTAACGGGTGACACGGTTTGCTTAAAACTGATATGTGCATTATGTTCGTCCAAAAGGCGAATTACATTTAGCGAGCCAGAAAATGGTTTGGGATGGGTAAATGGGGTTGGTTGGTTCTTGATGTAATGTTTCATGTGGGTTGATTTGGATCAGAGGTTTCTACACCACATAGCTGTGACTGGAGTGTGGGCGCCTTGTTGGCTCTGCATCACACACACACACACACACACACACACACACACACACACACACACACACACACACACACACACACACACACACACACACACACACACACACACACACACACACACACACACACACACACACACACACACACACACACACACTTACACACACTTACACACACTTACACAGTATCACTTCAATCAGATCTCCAAACTGGTTTTGTTACCAAACCCTATTGGCAATCTTTACAGCTCCCAACTGTCTTCACATTGCAAAGAATGGGTGAACTCTCAGGGACATCGAAAGCTAGTTACAAGGTTTCCGGGATCAGTCCAAAACACCACTCTTAGAATGCAAATTTGGGTTCATGTGCGCAACAATATAACGTACAGTATACAATGTGAAAACAAATACCTACCTCCTTCGTAGTGTAAGAGCTACAAAGAGCTAAATATGGTATGAATCTTCCTACAGATTGCTCAGCAACACATCCGAGTAGACACCTATTCTACCTATCAGGGGTATGGCTGAAAACAAAGGAATCATCGAGGATGCCATACAGTAAATATTTGCTCTAAGAGACCGATTATAAGCTGATCTAGAAGACCAAAGAGAAAAGGAAAGCATTGCGGAGAAAAAGCTTACACTTTACCATTTTATCACAGTAATTACAAGGCATGATATAATAGAAGTACCTGGTAATATACGAATAGACTAGTGGTTAGTTGCAAATGATGTGTTTGAGTTGGACATACTATGCATCTACATCAACATCTGTGACTTCATTGTAAAAAAAGCAAGAGAGACTAGGCCCTAAATCTTAACAGTTATCAAGATTTGGGCAAACTGAAAAGTTCAAGACGTTGCACTTACCACAGAGGTTTTCTGTGAGACACCTGTCTCACAAATCTTGATTGTACAACTGGTGATCACTAATGAGAGGACAGATTTACGTAGGCCTGCTGCTCCTAGATATGGGGTGAGCAACGACTCAAACGGAAATGATCATAACCTAGCTAGTAAGCACTTATTGGACCACTGGTGTCTTTCATAGGGGGGAATCCTTCTTATATGAAACATGGGATAACACAAACCCATGATAGTCTCCCTCATGGCCACCTATACTTTCATCATTGTGAATTTAAAACCTTGTCTCCATGCTGCTGTGCGGTTTGTTGCTACTTTGTTGCTACTTTGCTATCTGCCAACTTTTTTTACTTTTTAAAAAACGTTTAATTAACAAAAATGTACCAACGTCTTAAGTTTTAAATGTTTTCCTCGCTCTACTTTTTTCATTCATATTTTTCACCCTGGACGCTTTATCTGGACATGGTTCTACAGGACCTCCACCAGCCAAAGGTAAGTAATAACATTAACATGATACCTTCTAATTGCAGTCCCTGTACTCGTATAATATATAGGAAAACTATCGCCTTATGGTGAGGATAGCCGTGCTGCAAGCCCAGCTTCAGACGCAATCTTTAGGCAAGGGTCATTTAAGTGTAGGAAAGGATGAAACAGCGTCTGTGCCACCTGTAAGTACAGAGAGTAGTATGAATCCCCTCGAACGGTCCCCGCAGCCGGACAACTTTCTCATGCCTTCTGGAGGGAAATGCTGTTGGAATGCTCAACCGGTGTCGCTCATTCAGCCGACAAACTTTCAACCGGTTCTCCCCATTAAGCAACGAGTCGGAGTCAGAGGCCGAGCATTCTCTGGTCTCTCCTCCACCCTTTACGGGATCTGAGCCGCCGAAGCCTCCCACCATTAGCTCTGACAAATTGAAAGCCTTAGTCATTGGCAACTCCATTACTCCATATTAGACTTAAAAATAATCATCCAGCGATCATACACTGTTTACCAGGGGGCAGAGCTACTGAGAATCAGAAGTCACCAAGCACAACATAGCTTCAGCGTGTAAATTAGCTAGAAAGATGTGTTGGCATGAAGTAATTGTCTCTGACTCCCTCCCAGTTATGGGGAGTGATGAGCTCTACAGCAGTCTCACACCTCAATCGCTGGTTGAAAACTGTTTTCTGCGCCTCCCAAAAGATAGAATTTGTAGATAATTGGCCCTCTTTCTGGGACTTACCCACAAACAGGACCAAGCCTGGCCTGCTGAGGAGTGACGGACTCCACCCTAGCTGGAGGGGGGCTCATCTTATCTATCAAATAGACAGGGTTCTAACTCCTCTCACTCCACAATGAGATAGGGTGCAGGCCACTATTCAAAGTTTTTGATATTTTTTATAACCCAACCCTGATCTGTACTTCTCTGCAACTTTGTCCCTGACCTGTTTGGAGAGCTCCTTGGTCTTCATGGTGCCACTTGCTTGGTAGTGCCCCTTGCTACGTGGTGTTGCAGACTCTGGGGCCTTTCAGAACAGGTGTATATATACTCAGATTATGTGACACTTAGATTGCACACAGGTGGACTTTATTTAACTAATTATGTGACTTCTGAAGGTAATTGGTTGCACCAGATCTTATTTAAGGGCTTCAAAGCAAAGAGGGTGAATCCATATGCACGCACCACTTTTCAGTTTAAATTTTTTTAAACAAGGTCTTTTTTTTCATTTCACTTTACCAATTTGAACTATTTTGTGTATGTCCATTACATGAAATCCAAATAAAAATATATTTAAATTACAGGTTGTAATGCAACAAAATAGGGAAAACGCCAAGGTGGATGAATACTTTTGCAAGGCACTGTAAGCATGTCTGACGTCTATCTGGGTGTTTTGGGTTGGGTTGGGTGTAGGAGTTGGCACACGTCATGACATGCACTGTCAACTGTGGGACCTTATATAGACAGGTGTGTGCCTTTCTAAATAATTTCCAATCAATTGAATTTACCACAGGTTGTAGAAACATCTCAATGGATGATCAATGGAAACAGGATACACCTGAGCTCAAATTCGAGTCTCATAGCAAAGGGTCTGAATACTTATGTAAAATTAGGTATTTTCTGTTTATTTATTTTTAATACATTTGCTTAAAAACATTTTTTAACCTGTTTTTGCTTTGTCATTATGGGCTATTGTGTGTAGATTGATGAGTAAAAAATATAATTTAGCCCATTTTAGAATAAGACTGTAACGTAACAAAATGTGGAACAAAATGTGGAAAAATGGAAAAGGGAAGGGTCTGAATACTTTCTGAATAACACCTGACTACGTGACTGTAATTTCCTGAGATCATTCTTTCTCGATAACTGACAACTATCACAAAGGGAATGCTGTCGGTACAGTTCCATGTGAAACGATCATCTACGAGCCAAATACTTAGATTCCGATTGGACGGAGGCAGACAGGAAGGTACCTGTGATTGGCTTAATCGCAAGTTTCGTAAGTGATTCAGGCACCACGTTATATCAGATTAATGATGGATTGTTTGATATGAGATGCCATGGCAGGGGTTATATAAAACATTTCCAATTCAAATGAAAAGCTGCAGTCCAATGAGAATTGTGGTGAGATTAAACATTCCATTGAATGTGGCTAGATTAGATCCTTGTGAAAGCTCACCTAACATTTTGACCTTTCAGCCATCTATTTCCTGTGTTTGAGGGGTGCAAAATCCACTTGTCACTTAAATCTCGCTGGATTGATTGCTTTCATTTGACTCCTGCGATTCTTTCATACTCTTGCTTGTGCCTGTTGTGTTTTTCTCGTTATTGTTACGACTGCGAAAATGTTTGAAATGACCTGTCAAACACACCCGGTCATGGCTGAAATGGGAAAAATGGAAAACACTAAAGCTTTGGAGATTCAACAGATCATCTTGACACATACACTACCGTTCAAAAGTTTGGGGTCACCTAGAATTGCCATGCTGGCCTTCTAGGCAGAGTTCCTCTGTCCAGTGTCTGTGATCTTTTGCCCATCTTAATCTTTTCTTTTTATTGGCCAGTCTGAGATATGGCTTTTTCTTTGCAACTCTGCCTAGAAGGCCAGCGTCCCGGAGTCGCCTCTTCACTGTTGAAGTTGAGACTGGTGTTTTGCGTGTACTATTTAATGAAGCTGCCAGTTGAGGACTTGTGAGGCGTCTGTTTCTCAAACTAGACACTCTAATGTACTTGTCCTCTTGCTCAGTTGTGCACCGGGGCCAACCACTCCTCTTTCTATTCTGGATAAAGCCGGTTTGCGCTGTTCTGTGAAGGGAGTAGTACAAGGCGTTGTACCAGATCTTCAGTTTCTTTGCAATTTCTCGCGCGGAATAAGAACAAGAATAGACTGACGAGTTTCAGAAGAAACTAATTGTTTCTGGCCATTTTGAGCCTGTAATCGAACCCACAAATGCTGATGCTCCAGATACTCAACTAGTCTAAAGAAGGCCAGGTTTATTGTTTCTTTAATCAGAACAACAGTTTTCAGCTGTGCTAACATAATTGCAAAAGTGTTTTCTAATGATAAATTAGCCTTTTAAAATGATAAACTTGGATTAGCTAACACAACGTGACATTGGAATACAGGAGTGATGGTTGCTGATAATGGACCCCTGTACGCCTCTGTAGATATTCCATAAAATATCTGCAGTTTCCAGCTACAATAGTCATTTACAACATTAGCAGTGTCTACACTGTGTTTCTGATACATTTTATTTTATTTTAATGGAGAAAAAATGTTATTTTCTTTAAAAAACATTGACATTTCTAATTGACCGCAAGCTTTTGAACTGTGTTTTCATTTTTGGTGGAAAAGAAACAATGTGGTACAGTTGAAAAGTTAACAAATTAGATGCACCAAAATGAAAGCAACTTCTGCAAATTAACACTCAGATTTTAGTGATATTATGTCTGATGTCGCAAACAATATAAAGTATGTATAGATAGGTGTAATCTAGAGCCAAGATTTTTTCATCTGCGGGTATTCTGCTATTGACACACTTGTTGAATTATGAAATAGAACATAACAACAACAGTAATAAATGAAGCAGTCTAGACAGTGCATGTGAGTGCAGGTAGGTCTAGACCAGCGGTTCAAAAACTCGGGGTCGCAACCCCATGTGGGGTCGTGTGGGGTCTAAATCACTACCAACCCGTAGCACTCAGTCTGTAGCCATGAAGTGCTTTGAAAGGCTGATCATGGCTCACATCAACACCATCCTCCTAGAAACCCTAGACCCACTTCAATTTGCATACCGGCTCTACAGATCCACAGATAAATCAATCTCAATTGCACTCCACACTGCCCTTTCCTACCTGGACAAAATGAACACCTACGTGAGAATGATGTTCATTGACTACAGCTCAGCGTTCAACACCATAGTACCCTCAAAGCTCATCACTAAGCTAAAGACCCTGGGACTAAACACCTCCCTCTGCAACTGTATCCTGCACTTCCTGATGGGCCCCAGGTGGTAAGGATAGGCAACAACACATCTGCAACGCTGATCCTCAACATAGGGGCCACTCAGGGGTGCGTGCTTAACAGGGAGTGCAGTCAACTCCTGCACTCCCTGTTCGCCCACGACTGCGTGGCCAAGCACGACTCCAACGCCATCATTTAGTTTGCTGACGAGATAATGGTGGTAGGCCTGATAACCAACAACGATGAGACAGCCTATAGGGAGGAGGTTAGAGACCTGGCAGTGTGGTGCCAGGACAACAACCTCTCCCTCAATGTGAGCAAGACAAAGGAGCTGATCGTGGACTACAGTAAAAGGAGGGCCGAGCACGCCCCCATTCTCATCGACATAGCTGTAGTGGAGCAGGTTGAGAGCTTCAAGTTCCTTGGTGTCCACATCACCAACAAACTATCATGGTCCAAACACACCAGGATAGTCGTGACGAGGTCATGATAATGCCTTTTCCCCCTCAGGAGACTGAAAAGACTCGGCATGGGTCCTCAGATCCTAAAAAAGTTCTATAGCTGCACCATCGAGGGCCTCCTGACTGGTTGCATCAACACCTGGTATGGCAACTGCTCGGCCTACGACCTCAAGGTGCTACAGAGGGTAGTGCGTACAGCCCAGTACATTAATGGGGCCAAGCTTCCTGCCATCCTGGACCTCTATAGCAGGCGGTGTCAGAGGAAGGCCCTAAAAGACTCCAGGCTCCCTAGTCATAGACTATTCTCTCTGCTACCACACAGCAAGAGGTACCAGAGCGCCAAGTCTAGGTCCAAAAGGCTTCTTAACAGCTTCTACCCCCAAGCCATATGTTTGCTGAACAGCTATGACAATGGCAACCCGGACTGTTTGCAATGATCCCCCCCTTTTGTAACGCTGCTGCAACTCACTGTTTATTATCTATGCATAGTCACTTTACCCTCACCTACTCGTACATATTACCTCCATTACCTCGACTAACCTGTACCCCCGCACATTGACTTGGTACCGGTACCCCCTGTATATAGCCTCTTTATTGTTACTTTCATTTTTTTTTAAACTTCAGTTAAATGAGTAAATATTTTATTAACTGTTCTAATTCTTAAAACTGCATTGTTGGATATGGGCTTCTAAGTAAGCATTTCATGGTAAGGTCTACACCTGTTTTATTCGGCGCATATGTGACAAATATGATGTAATTTGATTTGAAGCATACAGGGGAAATACAAAAACAGTCCACAGATGAGTGACGGAATCAGTGGATTCGGAGGAAATAATTCTTATTGGAGAGAGTCTTTCAAAAGAGCCTCAAAAGCTGTGCATATTTGTAACAGAAGACAGCATCAGTAAGTGTCCCACAAGAGTAATGACTTCTCGTCTCCAACTCTTGGAAGAACACTTTAGGACTTACTTCCCAAACCGTTTGACTCCAATCCTGGCTCAGTTGACATGCTGGTAAATGAAATCATGTGACAGAATGCATGGAGGATTCTGATTACTGACGCAAAGGGAATAGTCTGCTGTCTGCCTCTGAGAAATATCGCCGCATTCAAAACATCTGGGAACTCGGAAATCTCTGACTTCCGACTTCAGTGCATTCAAAGACAACTGGGGAAAAATTGTTTTGCAATTGGGAACTCTGGCCTTTCTAGAGCTCCGACTTTCCGAACTGAAAATCACTGACATTTTCAGAGACCCCAGTTGTCTGGAAAGCATCTTAAAACTCATGGTACCCTTCGTCAGCTCATATCTGTGTGAAGCTGGATTAAGTGCTCTTGTCTCCATTTAAACCAAATACAGATCCAGGTGGGATGTAACAGCAGAGATGAGGTGCACACCACGCCCCATGACTTTGAGAAGTTCCAATACGGCATTTTTTTTATTTTAACCAGGTAGGCTAGTTGAGAACACGTTCTCATTTACAACTGCGACCTGGCCAAGATAAAGCAAAGCAGTGCGACACAAACAACAACACAGAGTTACACATGGAATAAACAAACGTACAGTCAATAACACAATAGAAAAAGTCTATATACAGCATGTGCAAATGAGGTAATGAGGTCTGATACCAACAGGCTCAGAGGCAGTTTCCATCTACAAGCCATCAGACTGCTGAACATTTGAACTAGACTAACCACCTGCACTAACTCTACGCACTCATGCACACACTCATCCACACAGATATACACTCATCCACACACACACACACACACACACACACACACACACACACACACACACACACACACACACACACACACACACACACACACACACACACACACACACACACACACACACACACACACACACACACACACACACACACACACACACACACACACACACATACTTTCATGCAACACACACATCACAACACACAGCTGCTGTTACCAGACTCTTATTATCATTGCTAAATACTGCATGACTCTCAATCCTCCCCCAAAACACATGTATATATTGAACTATAAATTGTGCTTTTGTGTATTATATTTACGCTAAAATGTTTATTCTATTCTACTGAACCATTTTCTATATGTTTGTATTATTTTCTTTATTTCTTTCTTATTATTGTTGCATTGTCGCGAAGGAACCTGCAAGTAATCATTTCATTGGACGGTGTATACCACATGCACCCCGTACATACTACCAATAAAACTTGAAACTAAGTTAAGAGATGAACCATGGGCCTACATACCGAAATTGGTGTTGTTTGGACTAATGGTTCACGAGAATACCTTTTTCAAAGATTTTCAAAAATGTCCACGATGGAGGAAAACGTATCCTGATGGACATTATGGGTCCATAAGACACATAAGACGCATAAGGAAATATACCTACATACAAAGTTTCAAGTCTCTATGTCAAACTGGGCGGCGGATATGAGGGTTAAAGTGAGACTTCTCTTAAGAGTGAAAACTGCTAGGCCAATCATGCTTTTTTACGTTAATCGTGGCCTTTAGTTTCAGTGTGCGAAAGTTACCAATCAATGCTTGACTTATTTGACCATATCAAGGGAAAAATATATATACTATGAATAACAATAGGCTTTGCTGTGAAACCCTAATATATTGTAATCATGCAGAAGGGAAAGGCGTACACCATGGCAGGGGGAAGATGTGTTGGGTTAAATTGGATTTATCTGGGGGTGCTGCAGCACCCTCAGCACCCTTACTTTCTGTGGCTATGGCCTACACTAATCTGCTCCCTGACATGCTCTCCTAATTAAATAATTCATAGAACCTAACTTTTGGGACACTACAGTATCAGTCAAAAGTTTAGACACACCAACTCATTCAAGGGTTTTTCTTAATTGTTTTACTATTTCCTACATTGTAGAATAATGGTGAAGATATCAACACTATGAAAAAACACATATGGAATCATGTAGTAACCAAAAAGTGTGAAACAGATCAAAATATATTTGAGATTTGAGATTCTTCAAAGTAGCCACCCTTTGGTTTGATGACAGCTTTGCACACTCTTGGTATTCTCTCAGCCAGCTTCACCTGAAAGGCTTTTCCAAAAGTCTTGAAGGAGTTCACACATACAGTTGAAGTCGGAAGTTTACATAGACCTTAGCCAAATACATTTAAACTCAGTTTTTCACAATTCCTGACATTTAACTTCTTGACGCTAGGGGTCAGATTTTTTAATAAAAAATAATAATAATAACGTTCCCAGGGTAAACGGACTATTTCTCAGGTCCAGATCGTAGAATATGCATGTAATTCACAGATTAGGATATAAAACACTCCAAAGTTTCCAAAACTGTCAAAATATTGTCTGTAAGTATAACAAAACTGATTCTGCAAGCAAAAACCTGAGAAAATATAACACGGAAGTGATATTATTATTTTTGTAATCTGTGTTTCCTGGCCAGTCTTTCTTCCATTTAAAGGGGTATCAACCAGATTCCTTTTCCAATGGCTTCCTCAGGCTGTGACCAGGCTTTAGACATAGTTTCAGGCTTTTATTTTGAAAAATTAACGAGATTTTTCAAAAGTAGTCAGGTGTCCTCTGAATAGTTCCTGCGCGCGAGAGGGGAGCTCTCCATTTTCCTTTTCTCTCTTATTGAATAGGTTACCGTCCGGTTGAAATATTATCGATTATGTTTGTTAAAAACAACCTGAGGATTGATTATAAAAAACATTTTCCATGTTTCTACGACCATTACGGATACTTTTTGGAATGTTCGTCGAACGGAACGAGGCTGTAGTTTTCTGAACATAACGCGCAACCCAAACAGCGTTTTTTTCTTATAAAAGTAATATTTATCAAACAAAAAGAACATTTGTTGTGTAACTGGGAGTCTCGTGAGTGCAAACATCCGAAGATTATCAAAGGTAAGTGATTAATTTTATTGTTTTTCTGACTTTCGTGACCAAGCTAACCAAGCTAATATAAGGCTAACTGTTCTAGCATTGATTGATACACTCACAAAAGCTTAGATTGCTTTCGTTGCAAAGCATATTTTCAAAATGTGACACGATAGGTGGATTACCAACAAGCTAAGCTGTGTTTTGGTATATTTCACTTGTGATTGCATGATTATAAATATTTTTTGTAATATTTTTGTATCTGATACGTTTGGGAATTTTCTTCTGCCTTTCAGCACCGGAACGAGGCTGTAGTTTTCTCAACATAATGCGCAAACACAAATAGCGTTTTTTTGTTATAAAAGTAATATTTATCGAACAAAAATAACATTTATTGTGTAACTGGGAGTCTCGTGAGTGCAAACATCCGAAGATTATCAAAGGTAAGCGATTAATTTTATTGCTTTTCTGACTTTTGTGACCATGCTAATTTGGGGCTAGCTGATGTAGCATTGATTGATACACTCACAAAAGCTTGGATTTCTTTCTCTGTAAAGCATATTTTCAAAATCTGACATGATAGGTGGATTAACAACGAGCTAAGCTGTGTTTTGGTATATTTCACTTGTGATTGCATGATTATAAATATTTTTTGTAATAGTTTTGAATTTGGCGCCCTGCAATTCAGCAGTTGTTTAGGGAAATTATCCCGTAAGCGGGATCTGTGCGCAGAAAGGTTAATCAGAGTAAAAATTCCCTGTCTTAGGTCACAACTTTATTTTAAGAATTTGAAATGTCAGAATAATAGTTGAGAGAATTATTTTTTTCAGCCTTAATTTCCTTCATCACATTCCCAGTGGGTCAGAAGTTTACATAAACTCAATTAGTATTTGGTAGCATTGCCATTAAATTGTTTAACTTGGATCAAATGTTTCGGGTAGCCTTCCACAAGCTTCCCTCAATAAGTTGGGTGAATTTTGGCCCATTCCTCCTGAAAGAGCTGGTGTAACTGAGTCAGGTTTGTAGGCCTCCTTGCTCGCACATGCTTTTTCAGTTCTGCCCACATTTTCTATAGGATTGAGGTCAGGGCTTTGTGATGGCCACTCCAATACTTTAAATCTGTTGTCCTTAAGCCATTTTGCCACAACTTTGGAAGTCTGCTTGGGGTCATTGTCCATTTGGAAGACCCATTTGCGACCATGCTTTAACTTCCTGATTGATGTCTTGAGATGTTCCTTCAATATCTCCACATAATCTTCCTCCCTCATGATGCCATCTATTTTTTTTAAGTGGACCAGTCTCTCCTGCAGCAAAGCACCCTCACAAAATGAAGCTGCCACCCCCGTGCTTCACGGTTGGGATGGTGTTCTTCGGCTTGCAGCCTCCCCCTTTTTCTTCCAAACATGACGATGATCATTATGGCCAACCAGTTCTATTTTTGTTTCATCAGAGCAAAGGACATTTCTACAAAAAGTACGATCTTTGTCCCCATGTGCAGTTGCAAACCGTAGTCTGGCTTTTTTATGGCGGTTTTGGAGCAGTGGCTTCTTCCTTGCTGAGCGGCCTTTCAGGTTATGTCGATATAGGACTTGTTTTACTGTGGATATAGATACCTTTGTACCTCTTTCCTCCAGCATCTTCACAAGGTCCTTTGCTGTTGTTCTGGGAAAGATTTGCAATTTTCGCACCAAAGTACATTCAGCTCTCGGAGACAGAAAGGGTCTCCTTCCTGATCGGGTATGACGGCTGTGTGGTCCCATGGTGTTTATTCTTGCATACTATTGTTTGTACAGATGAACGTGGTACCTTCAGGCATTTGGAAATTGCTCCCAATGATGAACCAGACTTGTGGAGGTCATACATTTTTTTCTGAGGTCTTGGCTGATTTATTTTGCTTTTACCATAAAGTGAAGCAAAGAGCCACTGAGTTTGAAGGTAGGCCTTGAAAAACATGCACAGGTACACCTCCAATTGACTCAAATGATGTCAATTAGTCTATCAGAAACTTCTAAAGCCATGACATCATTTTCTGGAATTTTCCAAGCTGTTTAAAGGCACAGTCAACTTAGTGTATGTAAACTTCTGACCTACTGGAATTGTGATACAGTGAATTATAAGTGAAATAATCTGTGTGTAAACAATTGTTGGAAAAATGACTTGTGTCATGCACAAAGTAGATGTCTTCACCGACTTGCCAAAACTATAGTTTGTTAACAAGAAATTTGTGGAGTTGTTGAAAAACGAGTTTTAATGACACCAACCTATGTGTATGTAAACTTCCGACTTCAACTGTACATGGTAAGTTAATATTTTTGTCATTTTATTGTTAATCTGTTATCATATGTACACATATTTACACTTTTGAGGTTTAATGATTTAGCTGAAATGCAGCTTTAAATATTTTGTGTGTTTTTAACTACTGTATTTTGTATTTGAGGGAATACTGTATATTTATTTTTATAATTTGCTAATGCACTTTTTTTCACTTCAGTGTTGTATGTGGCATTGCAAACATTGTGTCGCCAGAGAGGGTAGTAGGTACAAATTCCTTAAACATTTTAAACTACATCATCCTCATGGAAGAGGCCAACATTATCTGTGCATATATGTAAATTGTCCATGCACATTCAAGACGTGGAGTAGACTCAACACCCATGTCTATAAAGCTAATTTATCTCAGTTTACACAGACAGCTTCCAGTTCAGTAACTTTTAAATGTGAGTTATGTGAATGTAGTGACCTCTCCACAGAGAGAGATTATTTTTGTTCATATTGGAACACATCTGCGAAGTAACGAGACAGTTAGTTCTGTGTTTCTTGGTTGCCCTTTCAAGACAAATATTTACAGTACATTTTATTCACACTAAAAGAGGAAGCATCATCCACACACACAGAAAGATTTAAAAGCCAGTGTGGTTGTGTTTGTGGAGCTGGTGCTGGTGCAAGTGTCAGATACCTCTGATAATGTGAGGGCTGGCTGTTCTGCTGACGTATCATATGGTGAAGTTTAAACTGAGTCAGTGACAGAAAGTGATGACGGTGCTGTTGAAAATCTGCCAGAACTAATTAAGGGGAAAATAGCAGTAATATTGTTGAAATTGGAACATATATTTCATATTCCAGCAATAGGAGTAGATGAGTTATTGGAAGAGCTGCATTTTTTGTTAAGTTCAGCTTGTGAGCCTGTCACAAAGCATACAGTTACAGAAATGTTCAAAAGCCATAACCTCCATATTGGTCAGGCTGTTATTGAAGAACTTGCCAATTCTGTGTGTGTTTCTAACCCTGTGGCAAAAAATTGGGAAAGTGTGGCCCTCTTGCCACTTCTTATAAAAGAAAACAATACTACAAGCTACATTTTAGAGTTGTAGAGCCTATTGAGTATTTTTTATCTGTAGACCAAAGGAGGTCATTTCAGCACATCCCTTTATTACAGTTATTGCAGGAAATACTGAGTCACAATAAATTGCTGGATAAAGTTATGAAGAAGAAATAGCTCAAGAAAATAGAGAGGATTTGCTTTGTGATCAGCGGGTTTACAGGTCTTTTCTGGATGGTGAGCATTATAAAACAAATAGCTTTCTAGCTATTGAGGAATTGAACATTTCCATAAAACTTTACATTGACGATTTTGAGGTTTGAAATCCTCTTGGGACCTCATGCAAAAAGCATAAGCTTTGTGGTGTATATTGGGTCTTGGACAATTTGCCTCCTGGCTCTCAATCTGCTCTCTCATCCATTTATTTGTCTGTTCTTCGTAAAAGTGAAGATTTGAGGACATTTGGGTTTGAAAAAGTGTTGGATCCACTTGTGAAAGATCTGGTAATTTTGGAGCCACATGGTGTGTTCATCAGTCAGTCGAACGAGTGAATCAAAGGCACTGTGAACTGCGTAATAGGTGACAACCTAGGAGCCCATGGTTTTGTCGAAAGTTTTTCTGGTGAATACATCTGTAGATTCTGCACAGCTAAGAAATCAGAAATTCAGTCATTGACTGCTGGTGTTTTTGAGAGTAGAACGCAGGAACTTCATGAAGCCCATTTGCTAGATGACCAGCATCCCGGAGGCGCCTCTTCACTGTTGATGTTGAGACTGGTGTTTTGCGGGTACTATTTAATGAAGCTGCCAGTTGAGGACTTGTGAGGCATCTGTTTCTCAAACTAGACACCCTAATGTACTTGTTCTCTTGCTCAGTTCTGCACCGGGGCCTCCCACTCCTTTTTCTATTCTGGTTAGAGCTAGTTTGCGCTGTTCTGTGAAGGGAGTAGTACACAGCGTTGTACGAGATCTTCAGTTTCTTCGCAATTTCTCTCTTGGAATAGCCCTTTCTCAGAACAAGAATAGACTGCCAAATGTCAGTAGATTATTTTTTTGTTTCTGGCCATTTTGAGCCTCTAATCAAACCCACAAATGCTGATGCTCCAGATACTCAACTAGTCTAAAGAAGGCCAGTTTTATTGCTTATTTAATCAGCACAGTTTACAGCTGTGCTAACATAATTGCAAAAGAGTTTTCTAATGATCAATTAGCCTTTTAAAATGATAAACTTGGATTATCTAACACAACGTGCCATTGGAATACAGGAGTGATGGTTGCTGATAATGGACCTCTGTACGCCTATGTAGATATTCCATAAAAATCTGCCGTTTCCAATGTCTACATTGTATTTCTGATTAATTTGATGTTATTTTATTGTACAAAAATGCGCTTTTCTTTCAAAAACAAGGACATTTCTAAGTGACCCCAAACTTTTGAATGGCAGTGTGTGTTAGTGGTAATGTAATTAAAATTAATTCTTACTAGTACTAGCAATGAAAACAACGCTAATTGAACCAACAAGATTTACATTAGTATAACAGGCAACCTATACTAGTTCATACACAAGTCTGAATTTTGTTGTACTAAAGTGTTTGACCAATGTAAACTAAACTTAAATTAATTTGACTAGACTAAGTAAAAACATTTTAATTAAACCAAAGGCAAATTCATTGAATGTAAATATTAAGATGACATTTCACCCACAAATCTATGCGGTGTTCGAACAACACAATCAAGATTGACTGATTTTACTTGATTTGTTTAGATGGAATATAGGTGTCATGATTAAATTACGTTCATCCAATAATTTATTTTCTTGAGTGTAGGTCCTCCCTTACAAACCTTCTAGGACTACAGCTAGACCCAGGTGAGATTAGCTGAAGCCTACAGGTGTGTCGTCTCTCTCTTCAGACCGGTTGGACAGGTAACACAAGTCGATCTCCGAACGCCCCCGCTCACGTGAATCGACCTTGGCTTGACTGGTCGGACCGGTAAGAGCTTCCTTTCTTACGGGATCGTAAGACCTGTTTGAGCTGCCATTTACAAAGTTCTGTATATATATATACAGCACCTTGTTGGTGAAAGAGGCTCAGTCGGGATTTGTGTGCTTGGAACTCACTGTCTCCCGATGAAGATGCCATTTATATTTTACTAGACTACAGGATGCCAACTTTGGAAAATCTGGATTTGCGTTCAATATATTTTCCCTCTCTTTTTCGTGCCTTTTTTTGGGGGGCTGAATAATAGGAAAGATTGTACCTCTTTGGTCCAGTGGTTCTTAATAGTTCAACAGTCTTTACCGAAATTGTGAAATGTTTAGGACCACTTGATCAGCGCAAGGGAACTTTCTACCCCAGCCGCTGGACTTCCATTACTCCACAAAGGACGCTTCCCAAAGACAAGTGGGAAAACAGAGGTAGACTGCTGTAGGCCTATCTGTGAATTGTATCCTTTGACACTGACCACATGTACATGTTTGTTGGTTTATGATTGCAATGGTCACTGTTTAAGACGTGCTACATCTATTTGAAAATGCATGATCAGAATACGTTAGGTGGGTATGGGCCTATCGATATACCAGTAGGCATATAAGCTACCCAGTCTTTCCCCCCCCACGTTAAAATAGGCCTAGTCGTATAGGAACATAACCCTATATGTTTGAATGCTTATATTTTTTTTATTTACAACGTTATTGTAACCATTGTGAAGTGAATCTGTGAATTTTCTTAATAAATATATTCAAATTTGTCAGTCAGCCTAAATTACGTTCATTTAGTTTTCTATTGCGTGGTTGAAGCCCAATGAAATCTTTGTCTTTCACCTTTTCCCTCATAGGCTACCGATTTTATCTCTGCACATGCATCTAATGTTGTCCAAATACTCGGGGCCTTTTAACATGTCCATATGAGACTTTCTGACACAACAAAAGCCTAATTTCTTATAGACAAGTGATGGCCAATTGGAATAAGGTCCGCTTCCCCCATCATGTCATTTGGTTAAAATGCCTATGTGGATCAGCAAATATCGAGCATTTGAGTGCCGATTATCAGGTGGGTTAAACCCGGCATGCGGCTCTGTCCATGGTGCTGAACAATGAAAAGCTTTTTGACCACGGGCCTTTCGTGATACTGCAGGCAAGCACGCACACACACACACACACACACACACACACACACACACACACACACACACACACACACACACACACACACACACACACACACACACACACACACACACACACACACACACACACACACACACACACACACACACACACACACACACACACACACACACACACACAGGTAACCTAAAGATTCACTTTTTTACGTTTAACAACATTGGGCAATCTCACTAGACTAACAGGCTTACTGTTGGGAAAAAAATAGAACATTCTAGATTGTTGTACCCTATTATCGCCTAAGCCTACGGTTGATACAGAAACCACAATCCTCAACCATATTGCTTTCGTCTTTACTGTCTGACGTCAAGCACTCATTGTAGATAGACCGATGTTTTTTTATGTTTAAATGGATTTAGTCAAGCACGGCCTTCAACAACCGAAACACTAAGGGTTAAAACCAATACATTAGAATGCAAAGTAGCCCAACCTTCCCATTTATCTCATGCCTTGCATATAGGAATTGGGACAACCTAAAACTCCCAAGTTCTGCAACCTTTACACGGGACACGAAGCAAAATTATTGCACCCAATTATTTTTTCTTTTGTACACGTCAATCAACTGTCTCGTGGTCCTCAGCAATTATTTTGCTGAGTTCCAAATTGCTTTTCTGTGATCGGCTGACTGGTGTGAATAATGGTCCATATCATAGATGGCTTCCAGAGAAATGTAAGAAATAATTTTGTTGTCATTTCAACGCACCAAGTGTGATTATTCAACTGGTTTGTTTGTTTTTTCCCCATTTTTTTTATACCTCACTTCATCTTTCCTATTATCTTTCCCACTGGTTCCAGGTCATCTACAAGACCCTGCTAGGTAAAGTCCCCCCTTATCTCAGCTCGCTGGTCACCATAGCAACACCTACCTGTAGCACGCGCTCCAGCAGGTTTATCTCTCTGGTCACCCCCAAAACCAATTCTTCCTTTGGCCGCCTCTCCTTCCAGTTCTCTGCTGCCAATGACTGGAACGAACTACAAAAATCTCTGAAACTGGAAACACTTATCTCCCTCACTAGCTTTAAGCACCAGCTGTCAGAGCAGCTCATAGATTACTGCACCTGTACATAGCCCATCTATAATTTAGCCCAAACAACTACCTCTTTACCTACTGTATTTATTTATTTATTTTGCTCCTTTGCACCCCATTATTTCTGTCTCTACTTTGCGCTTTCTTCTACTGCAAACCAACCATTCCAGTGTTTTAAGTTTTATTTTACTTGCTGTGTTGTATTTACTTCGCCACCATGGCCTTTTTATATTTTTATTTATTTATACATATATTTGTTTGCCTTCACCTCCCTTATCTCACCTCACTTGCTCACATTGTATATAGACTTATTTTTTTTTCACTGTATCATTGACTATATGTTTGTTTTACTCCATGTGTAACTATGTGTTGTTGTATGTGTCGAACTGCTTTGCTTTATCTTGGCCAGGTCGCAATTGTAAATGAGAACGTGTTCTCAATTTGCCTACCTGGTTAAATAAAGGTTAAATAAATAAATAAAAAATTACACTTTGGAGAAAATGTGACCATGTAGCTTATATAGGCTACCAATGCCTTAAAACTATGATTAAATTCTGAATAAAACATGAAATGCAAAATCTGCGGACACTTTCGAAACAGGTTATCAATCAAGGGTAGCTTAGTGACCACATAGCCTATGCAAATACATAGAGATTAGTTTTTGGGCAGACAACAAGCTTTGAATTTTCCCATAACTAGTGCAACAAAAAGCCTACCTTTAATCTTAGGCCTACGGCACTGTAATATATTTCGATGACGCGTTAGTGTTGTCTAAAATAAGGGAAACAGCCAAAATCTACAGAATCAAACTTGGCCTATGGCTTTATATAGCCTACTGTTTCCTTGTGTGTGAGGGGGTTATTTAACGGGGACAAGCTAAAGGTTAAGAAGTTAGACAAAAACATTTCTATCCAGAGCTAGTATTTGTATTAATTAAAGAGTTAACAGCTGAGAAGACCCGTTGGATGCGCTCTTTTGGGAGTTTCATTAGCTTTCGGGCATGTTAAATCATTTTTACAATGGCTCATAATGATTGCCTCTGGAGCGGAAAATGCCTTTAAATTTAAATTATAACTCCTCTTGACAGGTGTAGTTCTGGTCGAAATTGTGTTTATCCAATGGTCTGAGGGAGAGAGGTGCCATCCACCGGCACTTGGAGATGGAATTCAATCGTCTCTGTCGTTCTCCTCTT
Organism: Salvelinus alpinus; assembly: GCF_045679555.1. Taxonomy (NCBI): domain Eukaryota; kingdom Metazoa; phylum Chordata; class Actinopteri; order Salmoniformes; family Salmonidae; genus Salvelinus; species Salvelinus alpinus. Next base: position 41,432,076 of record NC_092093.1, on the reverse strand, counting down.
ATCTGCTTTTTAAATCAACGGATGCATAAAATTGTGATTGGGAGCCCTCTAGGTGCATCTTAATTATATCTCATGAGGGAAAGGCCTTTAGCCTCGTACGAATCATCCTGGTGGTGATCTGGGTGCGTTCTATGTTGATACCGATGGCTGTCCACATGGCTATATATTTGGATATACCAGTCATTTTATGTGAAGAAAATCTCAGGTAAGTAGCATGAAGTAAACTGCCAAAATAAAAAACATAATTGCAACTAAGGTATTAGTTGCAATTACAGTGTGATTTGATGTTGTTTGAACGGTAAAGAAGTCTATGTGTCTTCATCAGAGAAGTTCACGTTTGTTTGCTTATTACTCGCGGTAGCCTAGATCAAGATTCAGCACGCTGAACAGCGTCCGTGCTTCTGTGGCTTATATATCACATATTCATTTCTATACTGTGAGCCGATGTCAGTAATCCATGACGAATTATTATGTTTCAGATAATGGTCAGAAGAGGGCGCCAGAGTAATAAAAACCAAGGTTGTCTTGTTACAACAGGTGGTGTAGCAGCCTACCCAACCCACGTACAGTAAGTAGCCTACTACTGAGGGAGGGATGTCTTCACTATGAATTGCCTAGTTATTTCATGAAAAAGACATGAGATCACACAGACGCACAAAATAAATTAAAACGCTTCCTGATTACATAGGTGAGTTGACTGTCAACGAGTAGCTTCAATAAACAGACCAAGCTCTCCACATCCCCACTGTAGGAGATGTGCTTATAAATTATGAATATATACCCACTGATTCTTGAAGAATTGAACTTATAAAAGCCCCATGAGCTTAGTTCAACTGTCATATCCCATCGTAACCCAATATATATATGTTATTGTTTGTTATTGTTTGAATTAAGGCTTCCAGCTTTAAAGGTGCAATATGCATAAATCGCTCCACCATTTCCTGTTTGCTAAAAATCTAACAGTTGGCCTAATTTCAGTTTATATGACAAAACAAGAAGTTATTGTGTAGAGAATCATTGTACCATGTACAATCATTGCCCCCGACCATGACGGATCCTCCACCTCCAAATCGATCCCGCTCCAGAGTACAGGCCTCGGTATAATGCTCATTGCTTCGACGATAAACACGAATCCGACCATCACCCCTGGTGAGACAAATCCGGGACTCGTCAGTGAAGAGCACTTTTTGCCAGCCCTGTCTGGTCCAGCAACGTTAGATGGCTGGCTCGCTAGCTAACATTACGTGTATGATCTGTGGAGTAATATTTTCTCGAAAGCCATTTGCATTGCTCGCTAACTAGCTAACATTGAACCTATTTGGTTAACTTTAGCTATCTCTGATAATCGGTTTGTATTGTTAATACTCTATGGATTGGGATTATGGTTTAGCTATTTAGCTACATGTCTAAACAAAAGACCCCAAGTTAAAGTTAATATTTATGATCTGTGGAGTAATATTATCTCAGAAACCCATTTTTTTTTTATTATTTATTTATCTATGCAAGTCAGTTAAGAACAAATTCTTATTTACAATGACGGCCTACCCCGGCCTCTAAACCTGCATACTAGACCCTATTCCAACTAAACTATTGATAAAGCCTCTTCCTGTGCTTGGCCCTCCTATATTGAACATAATAAACAGCTCCCTATCCACCGGATGTGTACCAAACTCACTAAAATATAAAAAACTATCGGCCCATATCGAATCTCCCATTCCTCTCAATAAAAAAAAGAAAAGCTGCCTTCCTGAAGACAAACAATGTATACGAAATGCTTCAGTCTCATTTTAGACCCCATCATAGCACTGAGACTGCACTCGAAGGTGGTAAATTACCATTTAATAGCGTCAGACCAAGGCTCTGCATCTGTCCTCGTGCTCCTAGACCTTAGTGCTGCTTTTGATACCATCGATCACCACATTCTTTTGGAGAGATTGTAAACCCAAATTGGTCTACACGGACAAGTTCTGGCCTGGTTTAGATCTTATCTGTCATAAAGATATCAGTTTGTCTCTGTGGATGGTTTGTCCTCTGACAAATCAACTGTAAATTTCGGTGTTCATCAAGGTTCCGTTTTAGGACCACTATTTCACTATATACACTGCTCAAAAGAATAAAGGGAACACTTAAACAACACAATGTTGTCAGGTTTTGGCCAGGACTGTTCAGGTTTTGTTCACTAGATGTCCCCCTTGCACCTTTTTTGTACCTTTTGTTTTTTCTTGCCCTAATTATTGTTTGCACCTGTAAGTCATTCCCTTGTTAGTATTTAACCCTGTGTGTTCCTCAGTTCCTTGCTCAGTGTTTGTATGTTAGCACCCAGCCCCAGCCTTTGTGAACATTTTTCTCTTGTTGAATTTTCCAGAGGTTCTCTGGTTTTGTTCTCGTGTATTTTTGGATTGATCTTTTGAGGTTTGTTTTTTCCCTTGCTGTTTTTACCACTTTGTGGATTTTCTTTTGTATTTTGGAAGATATCTATTTTTTATTAAACCACCATCTCTAGTACTGCTGTGTCTGCCTCATCTTCTGGGTTCTGCCAATTATTAGTGACTGTTTCTCGCACCGGGTCCTGACAGAAACACTGAGCCATTAATATGAACCCAGAGGCAGCCAGTACCCAGGACTTTTTTCCCATGCTGTCCCACCACGAGGGGACTGTCCAACGTCACGAAGCTGCTCTGGTTCAGCAAGAGGCCTTACTGGCTGGACATTCTCAACTTCTGTCGGAGATGATGACTTCCATAAAGCAGATTTCTGATCAACTTTCTCCTGCAACCGCTTATGCTCCAGTTCATCAGATTCAAGTGCCCGTGGCAGTTAACCCCCTGGCTGAACCTCGTCTGCCGCCTCCCCAACGGTTCTCAGGTGATCCGAGTGTTTGTAAGGGGTTTTTCACCCAATGTTCTCTCTCCTTCGAGCTGCAACCCTCGTCGTTTCCCACCGACCGGTCCAAGATAGCATATATCATCACCCTGCTGTCGGAAAAAGCCCTAGCCTGGGCTACTGCTGTGTGGGATGCCCAAAGTCCCTGCTGTGCCAGCTACTCTACCTTTGCTGAAGAATTCAAGCGAGTGTTTCAAGGTCCTACCAGCGGTCCTGACTCAGCCAAACAGCTCCTGACTCTCCGCCAAGGTCGGCGCAGCGTGACGGACTATGCCATCCAGTTCCACACGGTGGCAGCAGCGAGTGGCTGGAACGACGAGGCGCTCACAGTGTGCTTTTTGAAGGGTCTTTCCGACACCATCCAAGATGAACTGGCCACTCGGGAACCACCAGACAACCTCGAGTCCCTGATCAAGTTGGCTTCACGCATAGACCTGCGTCTGAGAGAGAGAGAGCTCAACCGTAGATCTCTCACCCTAGCTCCTATCGGTCCCAGCTCCGAGTCTCCACCTTTATCCTCGCTGACTCCACCGGAACCCATGCAGGTTGGACGCATCTCCCAGGCTGAGAGAGACCGCCGGATGAGGGAGCGATGCTGTCTATATTGCGGCAAACCGGGCCATTTCCTCTCCACGTGTCCCGGGCTCCAGGGAAAACGCACTCTCCCGTGCAGGCCTGGGAGGACTGTAACGGGAAACATAACCTCCTCCCATCCATCCAACTCCCGCCTGCTCATTCCAGTTACCCTTTCCTGGGACAACCACGAGCTTCCCCTTCAAGCCTTGGTAGACTCTGGAGCCGCAGGTAACTTCATGGAGGGTGTCTGGGCGAAGGAAAATGGCGTTCCCTCTGAACCTCTAAGTGATCCCATAAGGGTTACTACGTTGGATGGAAGCCCTTTGGGATCTGGACTTGTCACTCGTGTCACTACCCCCTTGCGACTTTCAGTTTCCCAACACCAGGAAGTGATGAACTTTCATCTGACCTCGTGTTCCGAGTTCCCTCTCGTCCTTGGATACCCCTGGCTTCACAGCCATAACCCTCACATCGACTGGTCTGTGGGCACTATCAAGCAGTGGGGTCCTACGTGCCAAGCCACTTGTATCTTCCCAAGTTCCCCGAGTTCCCCTCCCGAGTCTCTAGAATCCATCGACCTGTCCCGAGTTCCCGAGTGTTACCATGACCTCAAACCGGTATTTAGCAAACAGAGGGCCACCAAACTACCACCCCATAGACCTTACGATTGCCCCATCGACCTGTTTCCGGGCACATGCCCCCCCAGGGGTCGGATCTTTTCCCTATCTCCTCCCGAACGAGCTGCTATGGATACCTACATCAAGGACTCTCTGGCAGCAGGCCTCATGCGTCCATCCACCTCGCCGGCGGGAGCAGGGTTTTTCTTTGTGGCCAAAAAAGACGGGGGATTACGTCCTTGCATCGACTACCGGGGACTTAATGCCATAACCGTCCGTAACCGCTACCCGCTACCCCTTATGGCCACAGCCTTTGAGCTGCTCCAGGAAGCAGTGGTCTTCACTAAGCTTGACCTGCGGAACGCATACCATCTTGTGCGGATCAAACCCGGTGACGAGTGGAAGACCGCTTTCAACACGCCTACTGGTCACTACGAATACTTGGTGATGCCCTTCGGCCTGACCAACGCTCCAGCTGTGTTCCAAGCGCTCATAAACGATGTGCTTAGGGATATGCTTAACATCTTCGTGTTTGTTTACTTGGATGACATCCTCATCTTTTCGAGCTCCCTTCAAGAACACACTAAGCATGTCAGACAAGTACTCAAACGCCTCCTTGACAGCCATTTGTACGTTAAGCCGGAAAAATGTGAATTCCATTCCTCCCGAGTACAATTCCTGGGATTTGTAGTGGAACCCGGTCGAGTCCAGATGGACCCCACGAAGGTAGGGGCGGTAGCGGATTGGCCCACCCCCAAGTCCGTTAAGGAAGTTCAGCGTTTCCTGGGCTTCACTAACTTTTTTACCGCAAGTTCATCAAGAACTTCAGCTCGGTGGCAGCCCCTCTCTCAGCTGTAACCAAGGGTGGCAACACAAGGTTTCTGTGGGGAAGAGAAGCTGAGACGGCTTTCCAAGGACTCAAGCAGCGCATCCTCTCTGCTCCCATTCTGACACTACCAACGGCGGATGAACCTTTTGTGGTGGAGGTAGACGCATCAGAGGTTGGGGTTGGAGCTGTCCTGTCTCAGAGGGGTGAAGACAAGAAGCTTCATCCTTGCGCCTTCTTCTCTCACCGGCTTACCCCGGCCGAGAGGAATTACGATGTGGGGGATCGTGAACTCCTAGCGGTTAAGATGGCATTGAAGGAATGGAGACACTGGCTCGAGGGGGCTTCTCAACCGTTTCAAGTGCTTACGGACCACAAAAATCTGGAGTATATCCAGCAGGCGACGCGGTTGAACTCCAGACAAGCTCGATGGTCTCTTTTCTTCAGCCGATTTCAGTTTATCCTCACCTATAGACCCGGGTCGAAGAATCTCAAACCGGACGCCTTGTCACGAATCTACTCTCCTGCCATTCGAGAAGATACTGACATGACTGTCCTTCCGGCCGCTAAGATCGTGGCTCCGATCTCGTGGCAAGTGGAGGATACCGTGAAACAAGCCCAAGCCATCGAACCGGACCCTGGAGGAGGTCCTGCCAATCGGTTGTTTGTTCCCAAGGCAGCAAGGTCCCAAGTCCTTCTGTGGGGGCACTCCTCTCGCCTCACCTGTCACCCGGGCGTAGGTCGCACCTTGGAGTTCATCCAGCGTAAGTTCTGGTGGCCCACCATAAAAGAAGACGTTTCCACTTTCGTCAAGGCCTGTTCCGTGTGCTGCCAGGGCAAATCTTCTCACCTCCGCCCTCAAGGACTCCTTCACCCTCTATCTATTCCCCACCGACCCTGGTCCCATATCTCATTGGACTTTATTACTGGCCTTCCTCCGTCCCATGGTAATACAACTATCCTAGTCATCATCGACAGGTTTTCTAAAGCGGCCAGGTTCGTTCCCTTGACTAAGTTACCTTCTGCCAAGGAAACGGCTGAGTTGGTGATTAACCATGTGTTCCGAGTCTTCGGCATTCCGCAAGATATGGTTTCCGACAGAGGTCCCCAGTTCGCCTCAAGGTTTTGGAAGGCCTTCTGCCAACTCATAGGGGCCACTGCCAGTCTATCTTCAGGGTACCATCCGGAGTCCAATGGCCAAACCGAGAGGATGAATCAAGAGCTGGAAACCACCCTCAGATGTATGGTCTCCAACAACCCGTCCACATGGTCGTCCTTCATGGTTTGGGCCGAGTACGCGCACAACACCTTGTGCTCCTCCTCCACTGGTATGTCCCCGCACGAGTGTCAGTTTGGCTATGCTCCTCCATTGTTCCCGAACCAGGAGGCAGAAGTCAGTGTGCCTTCAGCCTCGAGGTTCATCAGACGCTGTCGGCTTACGTGGAAGAAGGCCCGTCTTAATCTTCTGCGTTCCTCACAGAGGTACCAACAACAAGCCAACAGACGTCGCCGTCCCGGGCCTACCCTGCGCCTCGGCCAGAGAGTATGGCTCTCAACCAAGAATTTACCGCTACGGGTGGAGTCTCGCAAACTGTCCCAGAAATTCATCGGTCCCTTTAAGGTTGCCAGAAAAGTGAACCCCGTTACTTTTCGCCTGCACTTACCCAGATCCCTTAAAATTAATCCCACGTTTCACATTTCTTTATTAAAACCTGTTGTTTTTTCTCCCCTTATCCCGGCAGGCAGACCTCCCCCTCCGCCCCGTATCATCGGAGGCCAGTCGGCTTATACCGTCCATCGGATACTGGATTCCCGCCGGGTGCAGCGGTCCTGGCAGTATCTGGTGGACTGGGAAGGCTACGGTCCCGAGGAGCGCTCCTGGGTTCCTGCCAAGGACATACTGGACCCTGACCTCATTCGTCAGTTCAGGGTCCTCCACCCTGAGAAGGCTGGTAGGAACGTCAGGAGCCGTTCCTAGGGGGGGGATTCTGTCAGGTTTTGGCCAGGACTGTTCAGGTTTTGTTCACTAGATGTCCCCCTTGCACCTTTTTTGTACCTTTTGTTTTTTCTTGCCCTAATTATTGTTTGCACCTGTAAGTCATTCCCTTGTTAGTATTTAACCCTGTGTGTTCCTCAGTTCCTTGCTCAGTGTTTGTATGTTAGCACCCAGCCGCAGCCTTTGTGAACATTTTTCTCTTGTTGAATTTTCCAGAGGTTCTCTGGTTTTGTTCTCTTGTTCTCGATTGATCTTTTGAGGTTTGTTTTTTCCCTTGCTGTTTTTACCACTTTGTGGATTTTTTTTTGTATTTTGGAAGATATCTATTTTTTATTAAACCACCATCTCTAGTACTGCTGTGTCTGCCTCATCTTCTGGGTTCTGCCAATTATTAGTGACTGTTTCTCGCACCGGGTCCTGACAAATGTAACTCCAAGTCAATCACACTTCTGTGAAATCAAACTGTCCACTTAGGAAGCAACACTGATTGACAATAAATTTCACATGCTGTTGTGAAAATGGAATAGACAACAGGTGGAAATTATAGGCAATTAGCAAGACACCCCCAATAAAGGAGTGGTTCTGCAGGTGGTGACCACAGGCCACTTCTCAGTTCCTATGCTTCCTGGCTGATGTTTTGGTCACTTTTGAATGCTGGCTGTGCTTTCACTCTAGTGGTAGCATGAGACGGAGTCTACAACCCACACAAGTGGCTCAGGTAGTGCAGCTCATCCAGGATGGCACATCAATGCGAGCTGTGGCAAGAAGGTTTGCTGTGTCTGTCAGCGTAGTGTCCAGAGCATGGAGGCGCTACCAGGAGAAAGGCCAACCCAGCAGCAGGACCGCTACCTCCGCCTTTGTGCAAGGAGGAGCACTGCCAGAGCCCTGCAAAATGACCTCCAGCAGGCCACAAATGTGCACGTGTCTGCTCAAACGGTCAGAAACAGACTCCATGAGGGTGGTATGAGGGCCCGACGTCCACAGGTGGGGGTTGTGCTTACAGCCCAACACCGTGCAGGACGTTTGGCATTTGCCAGAGAACACCAAGATTGGCAAATTCGCCACTGGCGCCCTGTGCTCTTCACAGATGAAAGCAGGTTCACACTGAGCACATGAGCACATGTGACAGACGTGACAGAGTCTGGAGACGCCGTGGAGAACGTTCTGCTGCCTGCAACATCCTCCAGCATGATCGGTTTGGCGGTGGGTGAGTCATGGTGTGGGGTGGCATTTTCTTCGCCAGAGGTAGCCTGACTGCCATTAGGTACCGAGATGAGATCCTCAGACCCCTTGTGAGACCATATGCTGGTGCGGTTGGCCCTGGGTTCCTCCTAATGCAAGACAATGCTAGACCTCATGTGGCTGGAGTGTGTCAGCAGTTCCTGCAAGAGGAAGGCATTGATGCTATGGACTGGCCCGCCCGTTCCCCAGACCTGAATCCAATTGAGCACATCTGGGACATCATGTCTCACTCCATCCACCAACGCCACGTTGCACCACAGACTGTCCAGGAGTTGGCGGATGCTTTAGTCCAGGTCTGGGAGGAGATCCCTCAGGAGACCATGCTCCACCTCATCAGGAGCATGCCCAGGCGTTGTAGGGAGGTCATACAGGCACGTGGAGGCCACACACACTACTGAGCCTCATTTTGACTTGTTTTAAGGACATTACATCAAAGTTGGATCAGCCTGTAGTGTGGTTTTCCACTTTAATTTTGAGTGTGACTCCAAATCCAGACCTCCATGGGTTTATAAAATGGATAGTTTTTGTGTGATTGTGTTGTCAGCACATTCAACTATGTAAAGAAACAAGTATTTAATAACAATATTTCATTCATTCAGATCTAGGATGTGTTATTTTAGTGTTCCCTTTATTTTTTTGAGCAGTGTATTTTACCTCTTGGTGATGTCATTCGGAAACATAAATGTTAACTTTCACTGCTATGCGGACGATACACAGCTGTACATTTCAATGAAACATGGTGAAGCTCCAAAATTGCCCTCCCTGGAAGCCTGTGTTTCAGACATAAGGAAGTGTATGGTGGCAAATGTTTTACTTTTAAACTCGGGCAAAACAGAGATGCTTGTTCTAGGTCCCAAGAAACAAAGAGATCTTCTGTTGGATCTGACAATTAATCTTGATGGTTGTACAGTCATCTCAAATAAAACTGTGAAGGACCTTGGCATTACTCTGGACCATGATCTCTCTGTTGACGAACATATCAAGACTCTTTCAAGGACAGCTTTTTACCTTCTTCGTAACATTGCAAAAATGAAACTTTCTGTCCAAAAATAATGCAGAAAAATTGACCCATGCTTTTGTCACTTCTACATTAGACTACTGCAATGCTCTACTTTCTGGCTACCTGGATAAAGCACTAAATAAACTTCAGTTAGTGCTAAACACACCTGTTAGAATCTTGACTAGATTCCAAAACTTTGATCATATTACTCCAGTGCTAGCCTCCCTACACTGGCTTCCTGTTAAGGCAAGGGCTGATTTGAAGATTTTACTGCTAACCTACAAAGCATTACATGGGCTTGCTCCTACCCATCTCTCCGATTTGGTCCCGCTGTACATAACTACACGTACTCTGCGGTCATAACACGCAGGCCGCCTTATTGTGCCCAGAATTTCTAAGCAAACAGCTGGAGGCAGGACTTTCTCCTATTGAACTGACTAGGGTCAATCTGTTATATCTGGAGTTTTTCTCCTGTCTTATCCTGTGTCCTGTGTGAATTAAAGTATGCTCTCACTAATTCTCTCCTGAGGTGCTGACCTGTTGCACCCTCTACAACCACTGGGATTATTATTATTATTTGACCCTGCTGGTCATTTATGAATATTTGAACATCTTGGCCATGTACTGTTATAATCTCAATCCGGCATAGCCAGAAGAGGACTGGCCACCCCTCAGAGCCTGGTTCCTCTCTCAGTTTCTTCCTAGCTTCCTGCCTTTCTTAGGAGTTTTTCCTAGCCACCTTGCTTCTACATCTGCATTGCTTGCGGTTTGGGGTTTTAGGCTGGGTTCTGTACAGCACTTTGTAACATCGGCTGATTTGTATTTGATTGGTCCATGAGATCAAAATTATAGTTTCAACAATGTCTTGACAATGTTTGTTAACAATTTCATTTTTCCCCAAAACATTCAGTAAAACCGTCTTATATGTTGGGTTCTGATGGGCTATGACAGTTGAAATAAGCACATGAGGCATTCCTATGTTATATTCTCTCTGTTTCAACTCGCTCTAACTTTGTGATGGGATAGTTGATGGCTAGGGGATATGGGGCGCTCTGTCATGCAAGTTCAGTTTCACAATTCGGCTGCACATAATAGAGATTAAACAGTTGCTAATTTTCCTCAAACATCGGACACCCCTAATTCCGAACACTCTCTAGTGGTTGGAGGATTAAATCATCTTGAGCTCAACATTTAAATGGCCTGGAAAATAACTGTACGTTTTGCAACTAAAGACACCCTTTTCATTGCAATTTATGTAAGTTAAGTTAGTTTTTGAGAGTTAAAAAAAAGTGTTATACTGTATATACACATTTTGTGGGACAAGCTGTATATTGTAAAACTCAACTGCGCGACAGACCACACATCACTTAATATCCAACTGTTTACCTTAATTATTTATATGTTAGTAATAAACTGTTGTCTACTTTCTCAAAACATAAGATTAATCTGTAAAACAAATAATAAGACATTATTTGGTTACAACACTTAAGATGTTGGTGAAGAACCATTTTTAAGAGTCTACCGGAAGGTGTACCAGGCTACGCAATGAAAAGTTGACAGGCAGGTCAACTAGTTGACAGGCTAGCCAACTAGTCATCTATCTAGTAAACACTTCCGATACGAGGTTGGTGTCTCTTTTTTGAAACCCCCCCCAGATATATCTTATAATTGAACAAAATAGGTGGCCAATAAATGGGGACCGTATGCCAATAATGCAGGATGTAATTTTTTTGTTAAACCGCTTATCAAAAAGCTGATAGTAGCAAACTCAGCAAAAAAAGAAACGTCCCTTTTTCAGGACCCTGTCTTTCAAAGATCATTCGTAAAATACAAATAACTTCACAGATCTTCATTGTAAAGGGTTTAAACACTGTTTCCCATGCTTGTTCAATGAACCATAAACAATGAATGAACATGCACCTGTGGAACGGTCGTTAAGACACTAACAGCTTACAGACGGTAGGCAATTAAGGTCACAGTTATGAAAACCTTAGGACACTAAAGAGGCCTTTCTACTGACTCTGAAAAAAACAAAAAAGAAAGATGCCCAGGGTCCCTGCTCATCTGGGTGAACATGCCTTAGGCATGCTGCAAGGAGGTCTGAGGACTGCAGATGTGGCTAGAGCAATAAGTTGCCATGTCTGTACTGTGAGACGCCTAAGACAGCGCTACAGGGAGACAGGATGGACAGCTGATCATCCTCGCAGTGGCAGACCACATCTAACAACACCTGCACAGGATAGGTATGTGAAGTGTAAAAGTGTGTGTGTCTGTTCGTGCGTCTGTGTGGTGTCAATATGAATGTGTGAGAGAGAGTTTGTGTGAAAGTGTGGGTAGAGTCCAGTGATTGTGCAAAGAGTTAGTGCAAGAAAGTCACTGAACAATTCAATTCAGCACAATCACAATCACTTTTACATTTTTTAAAAGGCTTCACTTTTAACACAGGCTTAACACCTACAGTTGAAGTCGGAAGTTTACATACAGTTATGTTTGAGTCATTAAAACTCGTTTTTCAACCACTCCACAAATTTCTTGTGAACAAACTATAGTTTTGGCCAGTCGGTTAGGACATCTACTTTGTGCATGACACAAGTAATTTTTCCATCAATTGTTTACAGACAGATTATTTCCCTTATAATTCACTGTATCACAATTCCAGTGGGTCAGAAGTTTACATACACTAAGTTGACTGTGCCTTTAAACAGCTTGGAAAATTCCAGAAAATGATGTCATGGCTTTAGAAGCTTCTGATAGGCTAATTTACATCATTTGAGTCAATTGGAGGTGTACCTGTGGATGTATTTCAAGGCCTTCCTTCAAACTCAGTGTGTAGACCTCCATAAATCTGGTTCATCCTGGGGAGCAGTTTCCAAACGCCTGAAGGTACCACGTTCATCTGTACAAACAATAGTACACAAGTATAAACACCATGGGACCACGCAGCCGTCATACCACTCAGGAAGGAGACGCACATATATATATACATATATGTGTGTGTGTGTATATGTATATGTGCCTCACCTCCTGCATTCAGTCCAATGTAGAAAAAAATGAAATGGTGTTTTTTACAATGGTAAAAAGTGGAGAGACTCAGAGCTACAGAATGGTATATCATACACTGCATTTTTTCAGGAACAATGGGAAAGTCATTCTGCTTTGAAAGTTGATAAACTTGTACACTTACTTTTGAGAAAAGGGCCTTTGAATGTTTTGGTACCTACTGGAGAGCTCTCCTTTGTCTACACCCATTCAGCATTGTTCACACCCTCTTAAGCCAGCCCCACCCATCTCTTTAAGGATTCACATGGGAGAACAGGTTAACAGGGAAACAGAAAGTGTCCAGATAAAAATATGTTAGAAATATTAGATGACGCTTACCCAGTCACGCTTACCCAGGAAAAAGTACTAAATTGTCATACTTGAGTAAAAGTAAAGATACCTTAATAGAAAATGACTGAAGTAAAAGTCACCCAGTAAAATACTACTTGAGTAAAAGTCAAAGTATATTTTTTTTTATTGAAGGATAGCCAGGGGCACACTCCAACATAATTTACAAACTAAGTACCATTCCACAAATTTCTTGTTAACAAACAATAGTTTTGGAAAGTCGGTTAGGATATCTACTTTGTGCATGACAAAACACATTTTTCCAACAATTGTTTACAGACAGATTATTTCACTTATAGTTCACTGTATCACAATTCCAGTGGGTCAGAAGTTTACATGCACTAAGTTGACTGTGACTTTAAACAGCTTGGAAAATTCCAGAAAATGATGTCATGGCTTTAGAAGCTTCTGATAGGCTAATTGGCATCATCTGAGTCAATTGGTGTACCTGTGGATGTATTTCAAGGCCTACCTTCAAACTGAGTGCCTCTTTGCTTGACATCATTGAAAAATCAAAAGAAATGAGCCAAGACCTCAGAAAAAAAAATTTATGACCTCCACAAGTCTGGTTCATCCTTGGGAGCAATCCCAGAACAACAGCAAAGGACCTTGTGAAGATGCTGGAGGAAACAGGTACAAAAGTATCTATATCCAGAGTAAAACGAGTCCTATATCGACATAACCTGAAAGGCCGCTCAGCAATGAAGAAGCCACTGCTCCAAAACCGCCATAAAACAGCCAGACTAGGGTTTGCAACTGCACATGGGGACAAAGATCGTACTTTTTGGAGAAATGTCCTCTGGTCTGATGAAACAACATGGAACTGTTTGGCCATAATGACCATTGTTATGTTTGGAGGAAAAAGGGGGACGCTTGCATGCTGAAGAACACCACCCAACTGTGAAGCACGGGGGTGGCAGCATCATGTTGTGGGGATGCTTTGCTGCAGGAGGGTCTGGTGCACTTCACAAAATAGATGGCATTATGAGGAAAATTATGTGGATATATTGAACCAACATCTCAAGACATAATGTTATTTTGTTGTTTGCAGGTGCACTATCCTTCTGACCCTATGCAACCAGGCCCCATCTACTTTTTAACTCCTCGCAAGTGTGGCTTGTTTGGTGTCTGCTGTGAAGGAATACCACAACAAGTCAACTACTTGACTGATGAAGGCACGTCATCCAGCAAAGACCGCAGCGCAGTCATCAACTACATGCACCATTTCTTCACCAACTACGGAGTTGGGAAAACACGTGTGGACCTGAATTGTGATATCTGCAGTTGCCAAAACAAGAACAAGTTTGTGCTCTGGTATTGTGCCTGGCGGACCATGCTCAAGTTTCACCACAGTCTGGACCTTCACTTCCTGATCACAGGCCACATCAAGTTTGCCCCCGACTGGTGCTTCGACTTCATCAAGCAGCGCTTCAGAAAGACCAGAGTGAACACTTTGTCTGAGATAGCTGGTGTTGTGAAGGACAGCACTGTGACAGGGGTCAACATTCCACAGCTGGTTGGACTGGAGGATGGTACGGTGCTGGTGGAAAGCTATGGCTGGCAACAACACCTGACTCTGTACTTCAGGCCCCTGTCACAGATCAAGCAGTACCAGCACTTCAGGTGAATATAATTTTCATTGCATTGTATGACGGTATTCTTCTTATCTAAACATGGGAGATTAATTTATGTTATGCAAGGTTGTAATGTCTTGTACATTTTATTTGTTATTTCCTGTTTAACAGCTTCGATGCTGTGGAGCCTGGTGTTGTCTCCAAGGAGCGTTCGGACTCAGTCTGGACCAGGTTTCAGCTGCTGCGCAACGCTGACATCCCTCCTCCCATTTATTTTTTTATATTTCACCTTTATTTAACCAGTTAGGCAAGTTGAGAACACGTTCTCATTTACAATTGCGACCTGGCCAAGATAAAGCAAAGCAGTTCGACACATACAACAACACATAGTTACACATGGAGTAAAACAAACATACAGTCAATAATACAGTGAGAAATAAGTCTATATACAATGTGAGCAAGTGAGGTGAGATAAGGGAGGTGAAGGCAAACAAAATATATATAAATAAATAAAAATATAAAAAAGGCCATGGTGGCGAAGTAAATACAATATAGCAAGTAAAAACACTGGAATGGTTGGTTTGCAGTGGAAGAATGTGCAAAGTAGAGATAGAAATAATGGGGTGCAAAGGAGCTAAATAAATAAATAAATACAGTAGGTAAAGAGGTAGTTGTTTGGGCTAAATTATAGATGGGCTATGTACAGGTGCAGTAATCTATGAGCTGCTCTGACAGCTGGTGCTTAAAGCTAGTGAGGGAGATAAGTGTTTCCAGTTTCAGAGATTTTTGTAGTTCGTTCCAGTCATTGGCAGCAGAGAACTGGAAGGAGAGGCGGCCAAAGGAAGAATTGGTTTTGGGGGTGACCAGAGAGATAAACCTGCTGGAGCGCGTGCTACAGGTAGGTGCTGCGATGGTAACCAGCGAGCTGAGATAAGGGGGGACTTTACCTAGCAGGGTCTTGTAGATGACCTGGAGCCAGTGGGTTTGGCGACGAGTATGAAGCGAGGGCCAGCCAACGAGAGTGTACAGGTCGCAGTGGTGGGTAGTATATGGGGCTTTGGTGACAAAACGGATGGCACTGTGATAGACTGCATCCAATTTATTGAGTAGGGTTTTGGAGGCTATTTTGTAAATGACATCACCGAAGTCGAGGATTAGATAGATCCCATAGATGGTCTGCCTGTAGAAGCACCACTTAGACTGGACACAGCTAGACAAACCTATGTTTTTGAGAAGATCAGGGAATTTTGCAATGAAGATGCTAAGGACATCACATGCCCTGCACCAAAGTCAAGGTAAGGACAGAAACAGGCTTTCCGAATATAGATTCCCTTGTTCGTGCGGAGCAGTTCATCACTGCGGGGCGAGTTCCCAGTCATCAGCACTATCTGCAGTGCCTCTATTCATATGACTCTCTCCTAACACCCCTTGCTGCTACTATTCATTTATATATTTATCCTGCTGCTCAGCCACTTTACCCCTGATTTCTATTCAGATAACTACCTCATCTATCACTGATCGTTATTGATACTGTTTATTATTTTGTTCTTTCTCTACTGGCATTGACACTAGTTTTTTCCCTTTATATTGACACTATCTATTTTTGATATTGCTACTATGCAGTTGACCATTTGGCTGTACTGTTTACACCTTCTGTGGAGACCCATCCACTTGGCAAGATGTGGCTGGGTGTAACGTTCGTCGTCGGAATGAGACCAAAGAGCAGCGTGGAAAGTGTTCATAATTTAATGTTCACAAAATGACAAACGGCAAAAACGAAAGCGCGCAGTTCTGTCAGGGAAACAACCTAAACAGAAAACAACACCCCACAAAACCCAAACAGAAAATTACAACTTATATATGATCCCCAATCAGAGACAACGATAGACAGCTGCCTCTGATTGGGAACCACACCCAGCAAAACAACAAAGAAATAGAAAACATAGATTTTCCCACACGAGTCACACCCTGACCTAACCAAACATAGAGAATAAATAAGGATCTCTAAGGTCAGGGCGTGACACTGGGGGTTATAGCATTTCTTTCACATGACCCATCAATTTAGACCAGTGTGTCATCTAATATTTATAAAATATTTTTATCTGGACACTTTGTTTCCCTGCAATGTTTCCTTACTGTAGGCTACTACTTTTACCACTTGTTCTTAATCTTTACTAAACTACTCACTGTTTAGCACATGACCTCACATGAAAGAGATGGGTGAGGCTGGCTTAAGAGGGTGTGAACAATGCTGAATGGGTGTAGACAAAGAGCTCTACAGTAGGTGTACCAAAACATTCATTTTCTCAAAGGTGGGGTTACAAGTTTATCAGCTTTCAAAGCAGAATTACTTTCCCATTGGTCAACTGTGTCTCTGCTTTTATCCAATGTAAAAAAACACAAATTCAAATTTTGCTAAATAAGACCGAATCAAGGCGGTCGGTCACATATGGGCAAATAAAACAGATTAAATTGGAAAGTTTTACATGTCCCTAAATCTGAGGGTGATTTTAACCTTATAGATTTAGAATTCTATAAACTCACCACCCAAGGCTTTTACTTGCGTCATATTGTTAAATGCACTAAAGAGGAACAATGGGTACATATTGAATATGTGCATGCTCATCCCCAGAATCTTTTCACGTGTTTGTTTTCAAAGGATGGAGCTAAGAACACGAACAACTTTATAGTTTAGAAAATTAAACGGATTCTACAAGAACCAATATCACTCCCTAAAAACACACCCCTTCGGAACTATATTTGGATAGCTTTTCAGAATTCACAGACAAATTGGCCCACATGGAAAACTAAAGGCATAGAAACCATAAATGATGTGGTAATAGGAAAAATCATTATTTCCATGACAGAATTATAAACAATTTTGGACTGACCAAATATATACAATTTAACAGTTTTATATCATCACCTTATGACCTGAAAGCTTTTGGACATCATGCTCCAGAGTGGCGCAGCGGTCTCAGGCACTGCATCTCAGTGCTAGAGGCGTCACTACAGACCCTGGTTCAATCCTGGTGTTGAAACATAACGAATGAAATGACAGTTAATAACAAAAATGTACGCTTAATCCAGTATAAACTAATGTAAATATTTTATTATACAGGAGACAATTCACAAATTCTACAGCACAATGTCAGAGTCATGGGCAGAGTTAGAAAGCTGTTTGTGAGAAGTTCTACAATGTAAATGTACTTTTAATCCGCCTATTTGCATATTTCAAGACATGGCATATGGAGGTGCGGTGAGATACCCAATGGGCTGGACATGATTATTTCGTCACTTATGTTGAAGAAGCTATTACTTAAATACTGGAAGTCAAATAATACTCCAACGTTAAGAGAATGGAATAATCAAATGCTTTCTTATTTAAATCAAGAAAAGTAATCTGACTACAGACAAACAACATAACACATTTTGAAGTCATGTGAGGTCGTAGTTTTAGAAACAACATTGAGTGATGATGCGGTGGGAACATGTGGGTCTGAGCAAGTGTGATGTCATTACTGTTTGGGGAAATGTATGTAAACGTTATTACGTTTTTTGTTGTTTTTGTCAATGCATGTTTTTTGTTTGTTGTTTTTTAAAATAGTAAATGTATGTAAATACCTAAGGATGTTGGGAGTTTCAGCGTTTGCAGCATTTTGTTTTGATGACCTGAGAAACAACACTTGCACTCAATAACCAGTCCTGCGACAACTCAAGAGAGTTTACACAAACAGACCCTCAGGCCTGATGGGACACTCTTGCTTGATGCGGGTCCTCTTCGTCCACCCCTGCCTTAGAGAAGCATCTCTTTTTAAATCACCTAGTGTCTTTGGCTTTGATGGTAACATTCACCTCAAGAGTTAAAGGTTGTTTGCCTTGTAATTCATCCTGGGCATGCAGCCTCAGGATCATCAATCTTCCAAGGCTGTGAATTTCAGTTGACATGAATAGCAGGTATCAAACCTCTAATTCAACACAGAGATAATCAACAGAGACATCCAGGGTTATTGTTGTTCAATGTGTGTGGAGGAAAATAGTACAGCTCAGCCCGGCTCCCTTTAGATCTCTTTGCCTGTGAGAATGCAAAGGACCCTGGGTTGCTGCCTCAGCATTTTGGCCCCTCCGAAATGACAGGGGCTTTATAGGAGAAGTTGTTGTTGGTGGTGTGGGGTTAGGAGTGGGCTTGTGTGTGTGTGTGTACGCACAACCCTGGGCTTCGCTTGGTCGGAGACACCTTCAACAAGGACCTTCTTACGCCACGGCTCAGCACTTCCATTGCACCTGGACATTATCACACTGCAATGGCTGGGGACCTTTCTGTCACTGCTGGCTGAATGAATGCTGGCCATGCTCTTTTTGAGTTCTACCCTATACACAACACCCCAGAGACCACAAGAGGCTGAAGGACGCGATGACCCACAGCCTGTACATGAGGCTTGGAGAATTGTAAGTGATTCCTGGCTGGGCTGCTGTTGGTCAATCTGGCCTCATCTCCCATGGGAACAGTCTGGAAAATAAATAGGGTGAATATCCCCCCCCCCCCCCCCCCACAAATTAACAAAATGCAACTGGTGATTCAAAATTCTCTTGTTAAATCACACATAAGGACATTTTCGTTCTCAGTTTGTGAATTGAATTGCTTTAATTTGCTCAAGTATACAGTGCATTCGGAAAGTATTCAGACCCCTTCACTTTTTCCACATTTTGTTACAGCCTTATTCTAAAAATGTTTTTATTTTTTATGTCCTCATCAATCTACACACCCCATAATGACAAAGTGAAAACAGGTTTTTAGAAATGTTTGCAAATTTATGAACATTTTCAATCAGAAATAACTTATTTACATAAGTATTTAGACCATTTGCTATGTGATAGGAGAATTATGTTCTCCAGGTTCATCACCCAATTTAATTATACTACTCAGTCTGCAAACCAGAATTTATAAGATCCTGGTCGAATGAAACAGACAGAGGCCCAGCTACAATAGATTGTCAAAAAGGTTTATTCACGGAACGTTCTAAAGTCAGGAATACAAAACAATTCATTTTATACTGACTTCTCACGCCCACACAACCACACAACCACACACACAAACACACATGTCCTGCTACCCAGCCGCCAGAGATTAGTGACCTTGTCCTTGAGACATACACCCTGTTCTTTTCCCAAATCTCTAGTCAGGTCGGCACCAAGCTCAGACAGTCTGTGTTTATAATACCGTAAAGACATATTGTCTTTACCCTAATTCTGACTAGACTACACATTTATTGATTATGATGTCATACATTCCAATCACTTCCATACAATTATATGTTTCAGGGCAGAATATTCTAATCATTCAATTAACTGATAATTCTCACCTAACACTATGAGAGACAAAATTGAGCTCAGGTGGATCCTGTTTCCATTGATAATCCTTGAGATGTTTCTACAACTTCATTGGAGTCCACCTGTGATAAATTCAATTCATTGTACATGATTTGGAAAGGCACACACCTGTCTATATAAGGTCCCACAGTTGACAGTGCATGTCAGATCAAAAACCAAGCCAAGGAATTGTCCGTAGAGCTCCGAGACAGGAATGTGTCGAGGCACAGATCTGGGGAAGGGTACCAAAAAATGTCTCCAGCATTGAAGGTCCCCAGGATCACAGTGGCTTCCATCATTCCCAAATGGAAGAATTTTGGAACCACCAAGACTCTTCCTCGAGCTGGCCGCCCAGACAAACTGAGCAATCGGGGGAGAAGGGCCTTGGTCAGGGAGGTGAAGGCCTGCTTAGAAAGGCCTGCTCGCTGAAGTGTTTTAGGGAGCGTTTGACGATGATGAGGGGTGGTCGTTTGAACGCGGACCAATAACGAATGCAGGAAATGAGGCAGTGATCACTGAGATCCTGATTGATAACAACAGAGGTGTATTTGCTGTCGGAAAGATATCAGTTTGTCTCTGTGAATGGTTTGTCCTCTGACAAATCAACTGTACATTTCGGTGTTCCTCAAGGTTCCGTTTTAGGACCACTATTGTTTTCACTATATATTTTACCTCTTGGGGATGTCATTCGAAAACATCATGTTAACTTCACTACTATGCGGATGACAGACAGCTGTACATTTCAATGAAACATGGTGAAGCCCCAAAATTGCCCTCGCTAGAAGCCTGTGTTTCAGACATAAGGAAGTGGATGGCTGCACACTTTCTACTTTTAAACTCGGACAAAACAGAGATGCTTGTTCTAGGTCCCAAGAAACAAAGAGATCTTCTGTTGAATCTGACAAATAATCTTGATGGTTGTACAGTCGTCTCAAATAAAACTGTGAAGGACCTCGGCGTCACTCTGGACCCTGATCTCTCTTTTGACGAACATATCAAGACTGTTTCAAGGACAGTCTTGATTTTTTCATCTTCGTAACATTGCAAAAATCAGAAACTTTCTGTCCAAAAATGATGCAGAAAAATTAATCCATGCTTTTGTTACTTCTAGGTTAGACTACTGCAATGCTCTACTTTCCGGCTATCCGGATAAAGCACTAAATAAACTTCAGTTAGTGCTAAATACGGCTGCTAGAATCCTGACTAGAACCAACAAAATCGATCATATTACTCCAGTGCTAGCCTCCCTACACTGGCTTCCTGTTAAGGCAAGGGCTGATTTCAAGGTTTTACTGCTAACCTACAAAGCATTACATGAGCTTGCTCCTACCCATCTTTCTGATTTGGTCCTGCCGTACATACCTACACGTACGCTACGGTCACAAGAAGCAGGCCTCCTAATTGTCCCTAGAATTTCTAAGCAAACAGCTGGAGGCAGGGCTTTCTTCTATAGGGCTCCATTTTTATGGAATGGTCTGCCTACCCATGTCAGAGACACAGACTCGGTCTCAACCTTTAAGTCTTTAGTGAAGACTCATCTCTTCGGTAGGTCATATGATTAAGTGTAGTCTGGCCCAGGAGTGTGAGGGTGAACGGAAAGGCTCTGGAGCAACGAACCGCCCTTGCTGTCTCTGCCTGGCTGGTTCCCCTCTCTCCACTGGGATTCTCCGCTTCTAACCCTATTACAGGGGCTGAGTCACTGGCTTACTGGTGCTCTTCCATGCCGTCCCTAGGAGGGGTGTGTCACTTGAGTGGGTTGAGTCGCTGACGTGATCTTCCCGTTTGGGTTGGCGCACCCCCCTTGGGTTGTGCCGTGGCGGAGATCTTTGTGGGCTATACTCGGCCTTGTCTCAGGATGGTAAGTTGGTGGTTGAAGATATCCCACTTGTGGTGTGGGGACTGTACTTTGGCAAAGTGGGTGGGGTTATATCCTGCCTGTTTGGCCCTGTCCGGGGGTATCATCGGATGGGGCCACAGTGTCTCCTGTCCACTCCTGTCTCAGCCTCCAGTATTTGCGCTGCAGTAGTTTATGTGTCGGGGGGCTAGGGTTAGTCTGTTATATCTGTCTTATCCGGTGTCCTGTGTGAATTTAAGTATGCTCTCTCTAATTCTCTCTTTCTTTCTCTCTCTCGGAGGACCTGAGCCCTAGGACCATGCCTCACCTGGCATGATGACTCCTTGCTGTCCCCAGTCCACCTGGCGGTGCTGCTGCTCCAGTTTCAACTGTTCTGCCTGCGGCTATGGAACCCTGACCTGTTCACCGGACGTGCTACCTGTCCCAGACCTGCTGTTTTCAACTCTCTAGAGACAGCAGGAGCGGTAGAGATACTCTCAATGATCGGCTATGAAAAGCCAACTGACATTTACTCCTGAGGTGCTGACTTGCTGCACCCTCAACAACTACTGTGATTATTATTATTTGACCATGCTGGTCATTTATGAACATTTGAACATCTTGGCCATGTTCTGTTATAATCTCCACCCGGCACAGCCAGAAGAGGACTGGCCACCCCTCATAGCCTGGTTCCTCTCTAGGTTTCTTCCTAGGTTTTGGCCTTTCTAGGGAGTTTTTCCTAGCCACCGTGCTTCTACACCTGCATTGCTTGCTGTTTGGGGTTTTAGGCTGGGTTTCTGTACAGCACTTTGAGATATCAGCTAAAGGGCTTTATAAATAGATTTGATTTAATATTTCCCCAAAGGTTATCCGCTCTTGATTCAATTTAGAATATAACCTCCCATTCCCGTGTGTGAGCCTCTACACAGCACACACAACTCTAAAGATATCCCTCCGTCTGGCACTCTCTCTCGCTCTGCTTACCTCCCTAAATCCAAGCCTGGGTTTCTCCAAAGTGAGCACACTCAGTGCATTTCCTCCACTCGTCTTTTCGCTGCACTCACTCCATCCATCTTTACCGTTTGCTTTCCCGGGGGCCGGCTGTATTTCAACATCAGGCGGAGGACGCTAGAAAAGAGGCAGCAGCAGATCAGGGAGCTGAGGACCAAGCACTAGAGTCTGAGGGGGGAACTGGAGGACGCCAAGAGCAGACTGATGCTGGAAGTGGCATGGAGAGTGTGAGTAGCCTACCATAGAAATCTGGCGTGCTGTTTAAAGTGTGCTGAAAGTGTACCTCCTTGTTTAGGAACGGGGTTGTGCTAAAGATGGACGTTTGCGTAACTATAAGTGCTGCAGTCAAGCAATCTATCTGTTGTTAGCTGATGTTTAACAAATTACTTTCCTACATTTAGCCTCTGTGAAGGCTATTGTAAGTGGACAACAAATGTGTAACTAGTTAGCCATTCTACATCAGCTACAGTGGCACTGCATTCCCTGGCCTCTGTTAAAAATTAGTCACAAACAAAATACAGATCTTAAACCATATTGTAAACAAACACCTCCTACAGCATAGGAACTGCTGATATCCTAAGCACCTTTATAAACTCAGCAAAAAAAGAAACGTCCTCTCACTGTCAACTGCGTTTATTTTCAGCAAACTTAACATGTGTAAATATTTGTATGAACATAACAAGATTCAACAACTGAGACATAAACTGAACAAGTTCCACAGTCATGTGACTAACTTCAACCTCAGGAGGCTGA
Organism: Salvelinus alpinus; assembly: GCF_045679555.1. Classification (NCBI taxonomy): domain Eukaryota; kingdom Metazoa; phylum Chordata; class Actinopteri; order Salmoniformes; family Salmonidae; genus Salvelinus; species Salvelinus alpinus. The sequence continues at coordinate 41,409,007 of NC_092093.1, read as the reverse complement.
AGAAATTCGGCTTGTCACCAAAAGCACTCACAAACTTCTACAGATGCACAATCGAGAGCATCCTGTCGGGCTGTATCACCGCCTGGTACGGCAACTGCTCCGCCCACAACCGTAAGGCTCTCCAGAGGGTAGTGAGGTCTGCAGAACGCACCACCGGGGGCAAACTACCTGCCCTCCAGGACACCTACACCACCCGATGTCACAGGAAGGCCATAAAGATCATCAAGGACAACAACCACCCAAGCCACTGCCTGTTCACCCCGCTATCATCCAGAAGGCGAGGTCAGTACAGGTGCATCAAAGCAGGGACCGAGAGACTGAAAAACAGCTTCTATCTCAAGGCCATCAGACTGTTAAACAGCCACCACTAACATTTAGCGGCCGCTGCCAACATACTGACTCAACTCCAGCCACTTTAAAAATGGGAATTGATGGAAATTATGTAAAAATGTACCACTAGCCACTTTAAACAATGCCACTTAATATAATGTTTACATACCCTACATTACCCATCTCATATGTATATACTGTACTCTATATCATCTACTGCATCTTGCCATCTTTATGTAATACATGTGCCACTTTAAACTATGCCACTTTATGTTTACATACCCTACAGTACTCATCTCATATGTATATACCGTACTCTATACCATCTACTGCATCTTGCCATGCCGTTCTGTACCACCACTCATTCATATATCTTTATGTACATATTCTTTATCCCTTTACACTTGTGTGTGTGTATAAGGTAGTAGTTGTGGAATTGTTAGGTTAGATTACTTGTTGGTTATTACTGCATTGTCGGAACTAGAAGCACAAGCATTTCGCTACACTCGCATTAACATCTGCTAACCATGTGTATGTGACTAATAAAATTTGATTTGATTTGATTTGATAACAGAAATTGAATGTGTCTCCGAACAAGGGGGGGGAAAATCAAAAGTAACAGTCAGTATCTGGTGTGGCCACTAGCTGCATTGGGTACTTCAGAGCATCTCCTCATGGACTGCACCAGATTTGCCAGTTATTGCTGTGAGATGTTACCCCACTCTTCCACCAAGGCACCTGCAAGTTCCAGGACATTTCTGGGGAAAATGGCCCTCCGATCCAACAGGTCCCAGACATGCTCAATGGGATTGAGATCCGGGCTTTTCGCTGGCCATGGCAGAACACTAAAAGTCCTGTCTTGCAGGAATTCATGCACAGAACGAGCAGAATAGCTGGTGGCATTGTCATGCTGGAGGGTCATGTCAGGATGAGCCTGCAGGAAGGGTACCACATGAGGGAGGAGGATGTCTTCCCTGTAACGCACAGCGTTGAGATTGCCTGCAATGACAACAAGCTCAGTCCGATGATGCTGTGACACACCGCCCCAGACGATGACGGACCCTCCACCTCAATCCCGCTCCAGAGTACAGGCCTCGGTGCAATGCTCATTCCTTCGTCGAAAAATGCGAATCCGACCATCACCCTGTCACGCCCTGACCATAGTTTGCTTTGTATGTTTCTATGTTTTGTTTGGTCAGGGTGTGATCTGAGTGGGCATTCTATGTTGTATGTCTAGTTTGTCTGTTTCTGTGTTTGGCCTGATATGGTTCTCAATCAGAGGAAGGTGTTAGTTGTTGTCTCTGATTGGGAACCATATTTAGGTAGCCTGTTTTGTCATTGTGGGTTGTGGGTGATTGTCTATGTTAGTTGCTTGTGTCAGCACATTTATTATTATAGCTTCACGTTCGTTGTTCGTTTGTTATTTTTGTATAGTTTCGTTAAGTGTTCTCTGTGTTAATAAATATCAAGATGAACACATACCACGCTGCATATTGGTCCTCCAATTCTTCAAACTTGTCCTCCTCAGACGAGGAGGAAGATGAACGTGACACACCCCTGGTGAGACAAAACCGCGACTCGTCAGAGAAGAGCACTTTTTGCCAGTCCTGTCTGGTCCAGCGACGGTGGGTTTGTGCCCATAGGCGACATTTCTGCCGGTGATGTCTGGTGAGGACATGCATTACAACAGGCCTGCAAGCCCTCAGTCCAGCCTCTCTCAGCCTATTGCGGACAATCTGAGCACTGATGGAGGGATTGTGCTTTCCTGGTGTCACTCGGGCAGTTGTTGCCATCCTGTACCTGTCCCGCAAGTGTGATGTTCGGATGTACCGATCCTGTGCAGATGTTGTTACACATGGTCTGCCACTGCGAGGACGATCAGCTGTCCGTCCTGCCTCCCTGTAATGCTGTCTTATGCATCTCACAGAGTGGACATCGCAATTTATTGCCCTGGCCACATCTGCAGTCCTCATGCCTCCTTGCAGCATGCCTAAGGCACGTTCATGCAGATGAGCAGGGACCCTGGGCATCTTTCATTTTGTGTTTTTCAGAGTCAGTAGAAAGGCCTCTTTAGTGTCCTAAGTTTTCATAACTGTGACCTTAATTGCCTACCATCTGTAAGCTGTTAGTGTCTTAACGACCGTTCCACAGGTGCATGGTCAGTAATTGTTTATTGAACAAGCATGGGAAACGGTGTTTAAATCCTTTACAATGAAGAGCTGTGAAGTTATTTGGATTTTTACGAATTATCTTTGAAAGACAGTGTCCTGAAAAAGGAACGTTTCTATTTTTGCTGAGTTTATGACATCTGCCATACTTACGGCAATGTGTGCTGTGCCCTATGGCAGAACCATTCCACTCCATGAAACATAGACAAATGTATTGTGCAGGTGTCAAGCAAATGTGTGTGGCCCAAAAATGTGTGGCTCATAAACACAAACATTTACAAAGGAAGTGGCGTCGGACCATATCGTTGCATTTTTAATGAGGTTTTATTCTCTTCAGGTCCATTTTAGAGTGTCGTAAACTTTTAAAGTGGTTACTGCTAGTTTTAGCCCAGGTCAATGTTGAAAAACCTTTTAGGAAGGCACTTCTTTCTCACACACACAAAAGGCAAGCAAGTGGATCCGGTCTCCAACCCCAAATAGACAAAATGGCGGAACAAAGACCCACTGGGCACACACTGTCATTTCAATGGAAAAGATGTTGAATTGACATGCAGGTCACCCGAAGGTTTTCTAAAGAAGATCCATGCCTTTGTAGCTGAGCTCTATCCATTATAATCTATTTCTGGAAGTTTCACAACAAACCAAACGCCTCCAGGGGCCTGTTGCACAAAAGTAGAATTAAGACATCCGGGATAAATGACTCAGCTGAGCTCAATGAAGCCAAAACATGTGCGTCCAGGCTTAATTGGTTGCACAAAGACCAAGCCAGGATGAGCAGACACGGATTCATTAAGCCAGGTGAAACCAATCCTGGATAGGTGCGCGCTCACGGCTCACTCAAATAGACCCCGCCACAGATCACAGATTAACTGATTTACAATGGCAACTAGAGCCGCGTACTTTTCCCCGTCGGAAGCACAAATCCTCGTGGAGGCATACGAGGAGGTAAAAGATATAATTAAGAAGAAAGGCAACACCGCCACAGTGATAAAGCAAAGAGAAAAAGCGTGGCAAAGTATTGCAGACCGCCTGAATGCGTAAGTAGTGCACAATTACACACTCACCGCTCCGCTGAAACATCACAATTACAATTCAAATATTTAATTCACATCTCCAAAAATGCAGTTGTACTGTAATTATGAAACGGTTAAATTTTTAATTGAAATGCACTGCAGATATGAGTGAAATTGTGTAAAGTAACTCCATCACACTGTATAAAGCTATGATAAATTTTTTGATATTTTTACTGAAAACAAGACAAAAATACCAAGTAATTTTTTGCAGTGTGACTCCATTAAATGTGTGTGTGTGTGTGTGTGTGTGTGTGTAGATTAAACATGAACGGGCCAAAACGGACATGGCAGCAGGTCAAAATCAAATACAAGAACATTCTGCAGAATGGTATGGTCCCTGACTAATATTTAACAAAGCACAAGCATATATTGTACCCAGAAGGTGCCTGCTCACACATTGTCTGTACTGTTTTAGCAGTGAAAAAGAATACCCACAGACAAGGCACGGGTGGTGGGTCACCAAAGGCTGACCTTACCCCAGCAGAGGACATGGCCTTGGAGCTAAATAAAGGCAGGCCCGTCTTAGAGGGGATCCCTGGGGGGAAAGAGACGAGCATAGGTTCCTCCCAAGATGCCACCCGCTTCATTCAAGGTATGTCCTTCCATCTCTACATGGGATACAACCACATTCATATTGAATCAATTTGGACTGTCTGACTTTGGTTTACCTATTGCCTTGCAGTGTCTGGCAGCACTGTGTTCCTGTTAGAGCCACCAGCACAAGCACCAGACGATGCTGATCCAGTGAGTACTCCATCAAAGGCATACTGTAGGCCTGGCATGTCTTGTCTACTAGCTTCAATATGAATCCGATTAAATGTGATAGGGTGAAGGCCCCAGTGCAGCAGCAACAGCACATGATGGAGACGATGATGAGGAGGAGACCATCTCTCTGGATTCCAGAAGGCATGAGGTATCATGTTAAGACTGTGAAAGTACTATTTACTCTACAATGGTGAGGAGTCCTCATCAAAATCAAAAAATCTAATTTCTTTTACAGGACCCAGATGCTATACAGTGGGAAAATCAGCCTGGCAACATAGTGCGTATTAATAAAAGGACACCACATCCTGCCAAATTCCAGCTGCGCTAATTGTATTGTGTTCACAGAGCTCACAAGCTATCAGAAAGTTGTATGGCAACCACCTCCGGCGCCAAATAGAACTGGCAGACATAGACATTCAGTACAAGAAGAAAAAGATGGAAAATCTTGCACTGGAGTCCGAAATAAAAAAGAGGACAATTAGGAAACTGGACCTTGAAATAAAAAAACTTGAGAGGGAGGTGAGATATGCCTTCAATGTACACTGTATGCTAACTGTAACACAAATGTATTAATCATTATTTTTCTTTCCTCCCCCAGCTCCAAGAAGATGACACAGCTCAAAATAAAAATTAGGTATATTCTCGTAAAGTCAAGTGAGCCATGACATATGAGCTCTTATTGTGAGCACACAGGACGGTGGCATCTTTCTAAGGTTTTTTTTATTTTCCCAGCAATCAGTACAACCAAGTCATCGTTATAAGGCATCGCCCTCTTTTGCCCACCCCCCCAGCACCAGGTGTGGCCACTAGCCTATATGAAGGCCCAAAATTGTGTGTTCCTTTCTGCTCTGACAATGGCATGCCCATTCGTGCGAGATGTGGTGGATGAAGAAGCACTTGTGCTGAGGAGAGCCTTCAGGCGAGAAAGGGTCTTCAGGGACCGGTTGGACCCACTGGCCTTCCCTGATGACCATCTATATGAAAGATACAGGTTTTCTGCAGATGGCATCAGGTATCTATGCAGACTACTGGGTCCCAGGATTAAGCACCGCACTGCACGGAGCCATGCACTGAGTGTGGAGCAAATGGTTTGTGTGGCCTTGCGCTTTTTTGCTAGTGGAGCCTTCCTGTACTCAGTGGGGGATGCAGAACAGCTGAACAAGGCCACAATTTGCCGCACAATAAGGAGTGTGTGTCTGGCTATCAAAGCATTAGCAGATGTCTTCATCTCCTTCCCTGGCCACAGAAGACTCTGTGACATCAAAGAGGAGTTCTATAGGATTGCAGGTAAGAGGATCTACAAATTACAGGACAACTGTTAACACATAGTAGGATAGTCATTACTTTGTGTGACAGGTTTCCCCAATGTCATTGGTGCAGTGGACTGCACACACATAAGGATAAAAGCCCCCTCAGGTGCCCACGAGGCCGATTTTGTGAATAGGAAATCCTTTCACAGCATTAATGTTCAGGTGAACATAACTTTTTGATATTGTCCATTGACGAACACTCTGCATTGCCAGTGATGTGCATTGATTGGTGTAATATTCCTCATCTTATGATTTCAGATGGTCTGCAATGCTGACTGTGTGATCAGCAATGTTGTGGCAAAATGGCCTGGCTCAGTCCATGACTCCAGAATCTTTCGGGCCTCTGAAATCTATCAGTGCCTATCACAAGGTAAGCCACACAACCCCTATTTATAACCATCATGGCTGTGTCAAGAATATCACTGTGTTTATGAGGTAGTAATGATGAGATTTTGTGTTGACAGGTGAATTCTCTGGTGTGTTGCTGGGAGACAGGGGGTATGGCTGCCAGCCTTTTCTCCTGACACCTTTCACAGACCCCCAGGAAGCACAGCAGGCCTACAACCATGCCCATGCCAGGACCAGGGCCAGAGTTGAAATGACCTTTGGCCTCCTGAAGCCACGCTTTCACTGCCTTCACAAATTAAGGGTCAGCCCTGTTAGGGCATGTGATATTACTGTGGCTTGTGCTGTCCTCCACAATGTGGCCTGCCTGAGGAAGGAGAGGGCCCCCAGAGTGCCACCAGCCATGGACTGGGACAATCCGGCAATCTTCCCTGATGACGACAGTGGTCGGCTGCTGAGGGACCAATATGTGTTGAATTATTTTAGTTAGTATGTGTGCTTTCAATTTTGGTTAAATATGTCCTGCGGTGGCAGAGGAATTTGGGTTTTTTTGGGTTCGTTTTTTGACGAATTTGGCCTCTTATGATGTTTGTGCGGTATACTGTGTGTAATACAAGGCTGCAGGGAGGCTACTGCATCCATTCATTTGTCTGTTCAGTTGATGTGTATGGATTTGTCCTGCATTTATTTTAGTGTGCAGACATGCAGGGTGTGTTATATACAGACCTTTGAATGTGTATGTATCATTTTGTATAATATGCTTGGATTCTGTGCTTTCCATCTTGTAGAGTCACTGTGACTTCAGTTTCGAAAGGAGCTGATGGTTTACCTGCTTTGTTTTGTCCTTATTCAATAAAGGAACATAATGTTACACATTGTGTTTTTATATTCATATGGAATGTGTATTTGTTTATATGACAGAGTACTAGGGCCACACTGAAGAAAAAGGATAAAGTCATACATTTATGAGGCTGGTTCTTTCTGCAGAAAAGCTACATATTGTTTTTACAGTTTTGATACTTATGACAATGTGATACTTAATATTCTGGCACATCAGCATGTCTTTGTTTATGAAACCATACTGAAGTACAATTTCACGAAATGCCCCACATCTGTCATTTTAACAACTGTCCTCCTTTAAAACAACTGGTTACAATATTATGACTTGTGTTTTTTTCCCCTCTGTGGCCCTAATATTCTATCATTTTATATATAGCCTTATAGTCTATGGGAAACTGTAAATTATCTAATGATAGCAACATCATCTAAAAATCTTTTTTTATCCAAAATCATTGAAATTAATGATCACAAACGTTTAAATAATAACAGTGGGTCTAGTTATATGTGATAACAATGTATAGTGAGCAGTGAAATAACTATTGGTTTCCATTTGTGGTGACTGCTGACTGACATTAGGGATGAGATTAAATAGATCCTGGAATTTAGCCTGGTCTGGAGCAGGCTAGCTCCACAGAATAAATCTCCATGGTAATTTATACCATAACATATCCTCCTGCCCCCTATCCATCTTTAGTGCAACCGGATTACGGATCAATTGAGCCAGGATCACCAAGATATCCTGGCTTAATCCCTTATCCTAGTTTTGTGCAACAGGCCCCAGGTTTTTGCAATCTAAAGAAAACATTATTTGGGGAATATAATGATTGTAATGAAATCTCAGGGTGAAAAAAGTGTAGATTCACACACAGATATTTATTAAGCCTTCGCAGAAGGCAGGAATCATGGTCAAACACAGGTAGGTAGTCAAAAACAAACAATACCTTACAACCATTCAAAAAGAAAGAACTGAACTAAATAGGGAGCTGATGAGACCAGGTGAGAAACCAACACAGGTGAAATCCATGAACAAAAATGAAAGACAGGGCTACGTTCCAGAACACAAAGAAACAGGGCTACGTTCCAGAACACAAAGAAACAGGGCTACGTTCCAGAACACAAAGAAACAGGGCTACGTTCCAGGACACAAAGAAACAGGGCTACGTTCAAGAACACCAAGAAAAATAACACAAGGTTGACTAAGAAAAGAGAAGCAGAACCTTACAATGGTGAATCATATTGTTAGTGTTTCACCCAAGAAGATTACAAAAGTAAACAGCCAAAGCGAATCAGGAATCTCATTTATGTCACTTTTTTTTAACCTGACTGTTTTCTGAAGTTCCATTTTCATTTGAGTAGAGGGAATGAGGAACCCCAAAGAATCGCACAAAGGTCACTGAATTCAAAATTAGCCCACCTCATGAACTTACTAGCGATATAGAGGAAGAGAAAAAACCTTTTCAAATCCTTGTCTTTGCAAAAATCCTGTCCGTGTGTGTGTGTGTGTGTTCTCATGTTTGCAGGTGGCTTCGGGGTGGTGCCTGTGTGCGTCTTGAAATCAAAAAAGGCATTTTTTTCCCTCTGCCACATCTCCGATCCCTATTTCCCTGAGATGTTTCCCATTGGTTAGGGCACCGCAGGTTGGTCCGAACCCATGATGGGAGAAGTCAGGCTATATAAATCAGCATTTCATCCTTTCCTGTTGTGATTCTGAGGGTCATGTGTTATGAGCAGCCCGCATCAGACATCCTGGCGTATCCAGCCCTGTCAAAGACATGTCATAATCAATCTTCATGTCCCTGTATGACTTTTTAAGGCTGTAAAGGTGTGACAATGGAGGAGCGGTCACGGTGAAGTCACATCGTTTCAGAAATGTGTAGAAGTCCTGTATCACATAATGAGCCACCCTATTTCAAATGCAGCAGAGTTGGGGTCAAATCAAATTGAAGGCAGTCACTTTTTAGTTTATTGATAAGTCATTGAAAATAGATGTCCCTTTTTCAATTAATACATTGGAATTTTTGTTGACTTCCTGAATTGACTGGCTTCAAATCGAATTGACCCCAACTCTGATGTATAGTGCCGATTGTTACCACTTAATAACAGGGCACTAAGACATGCTATAAGCTTTTTACCACAGAAGTGGAAATTCCATGGAATTATGTATGGTCATTTAAAGGTCAAGAGTGGCTACATCTTTTATATATGTTGTTTGAAGCTGTACTTTTCATGTGCATCTAATGGAGGTAGCTACTGTACTTCTCATCGCTAATGCTAATCTTCCATCTTTCGCTCTCTTTCTCCCTCTCTCCTTCCCTCCATAGTTGAGGTGGACCAAGATTTGGACATGGAGTACCTGGAGGCTTTGGAGCAGGCCACGGGTGAGCTGGAGTACTGTGTCAACCTATGTAAGTCGCACGTCATGGTGGAGACCTGCTTCGACATTGTGGTGTCGGCGACCGCCGTCGCGCAAAGGGGGCAACAGAAAGGAGGTGTGGCGGTGTGAGAAAGCGAGAGCAAGTGAGAGAAAGAGAGTGACAGTTGACGTGAAAGGGCAATGGAGTCAAACCAATCAGTTTTCCCAAAACAAACAAAGGTCTCTTATTTCAAAGCCTGCGAGACTGATAAGAGTCAAAGGAGGAAAAAAGGCAGATGGGAAAGAGGACGAACGTGAAAGTAAACCGGTGTAGGTTACAGAGGTAACCATATGAAGAGGATGGTGCGTGCTACTTGTACCGTGGAGAAAGCCTGGCTTCAATCAAAGTGCAATTAAAAGGAACTTTGGACAAACTTTCTCCATCTCCATTTCCAATGGGAGGAGGAATAGTTGGAACTGAGGACGACCTTTGTCACTCTCACCAGGAAGTGCCTGGATCTGACTGATTCCAAGGGAGTATCATTTTTTTTCTGATCGGTGCTAGTCTTAAAAACCAGCTTACCTGAGCAAAATCTAAATGTTTTACAGCCTTCTATCTCAGTAGTGAGAAGTCATTTTGGCCACTGAGTTTCCTTTGGGTTAGAGCAAACTTTTATGTCCATTCCCAATGTCAGCAATAGAAGAAGGTTGTCAGGAATGATTTGGGCTCAAAACAGATTTGCGGTTATAAACTCAGTTGCAGTCAATTGTGCAGAAACATTTGCAATCCATACAGAATGGCACTGTCTCTTATATACTGAACAAAAATATGAAGGCCAAAATGTCAAAGATTTTACTGAGTTACAGTTCATGTAAGGAATCAGTTCATTTAAATTAATTAGGCCTTAATCGATGTATTTCACATGACTGGGAAGACAGATTTGCATCTGTTGGTCACAGATACAGTGAAAAAAAAGTAGGGGTGTGGATCAGAAAACCAGTCAGTCTCTGGTGTGACAGCCATTTGCCTCATGCAGCGTGACACATCTCCTTCACATAGTTAGTTGATCAGGCCTCCCGAGTGGCGCAGCAGTTTAAGGCACTGAATCACAGTGCTTGAGGCATCACAACAGACCCGTGTTCGATCCCATGCCGTGTCATTCTGGGGTACCTTTCTCTTCTTTCTTATAGAGCCGTCCAGACGTACAAACTTGAAAGCCTCCTCCCCAGAGACCAACCAGACAGACACAGAGAGGGAGATATTTACAGACACAGAGGAAGAGCGAGAGAGAGTTTTTTTCCCTCGCAACTTTTTTCCCTCATTCAACTTTTTCACTCCGGACGCTTTATCTGGACATGGTTCGTCAACACCTTCAACAGCCGAAGCTAAGTAGTAACATTAACATGATGTCTTCTAATTGCAGTCGCTGTACTCATAATATACAGGAGAACGATCGCCTTACGGCGAGAATAGCTGTGCTACAAGCCCAGCTTCAGACGCAATCGTTAGGCAAGGGTAATTTCAGTGTAGGAAAGGAAGAAACAGCGTCTGTGCCACCAGTAAGTACAGATAGTAACGTTAGTATAAATCCCCCCGCACAGTCCCCGCAGCCGGACAACTTTCTCATGGCTTCTGGAGGGAAATGCTGTTGGAATGCTCAACCGGTGTCGCTCATTCAGCCGACAGAAACTTTCAACCGGTTCTCCCCATTATGTAGCGAGTCGGAGTCTGAGTCTGAGTCTTCTCTTGTCTCTACTCCTCCCGTTACGGGGTCTGAGACGCCGAAGGCTCCCACCATTAGCTCTGACAAATTGAAAACCCTAGTCATTGGCGACTCCATTACCCGCAGTATTAGACTTAAAGCGAATCACCCAGCGATCATACACTGTTTACCAGGGGGCAGGGCTACCGACGTTAAGGCTAATCTAAAGATGGTGCTGGCTAAAGCTAAATCTGGCGAGTGTAGAGAGTATAGAGATATTGTTATCCACGTCGGCACCAACGATGTTAGGATGAAACAGTCAGAGGTCACCAAGTGCAACATAGCTTCAGCGTGTAAATCAGCTAGAAAGATGTGTCGGCATCGAGTAATTGTCTCTGGCCCCCTCCCAGTTAGGGGGAGTGACGAGCTCTACAGCAGAGTCTCAGCACTCAATCGCTGGTTGAAAACTGTTTTCTGCCCCTCCCAAAAGATAGAATTTGTAGATAATTGGCCCTCTTTCTGGGACTCACCCACAAACAGGACCAAGCCTGACCTGCTGAGGAGTGACGGACTCCATCCTAGCTGGAGGGGTGCTCTCATCTTATCTACCAACATAGACAGGGCTCTAACTCCTCTAGCCCCACAATGAAATAGGGTGCAGGCCAGGCAGCAGGCTGTTAGCCAACCTGCCAGCTTAGTGGAGTCTGCCAATAGCACAGTCAGTGTAGTCAGCTCAGCCATACCCATTGAGACTGTGTCTGTGCCTCGACCTAGGTTGGGCAAAACTAAACATGGCGGTGTTCGCCTTAGCAATCTTATTAGGATAAAGACCTCCTCCATTCCTGCCATCATTGAAAGAGATCGTGATACCTCACATCTCAAAATAGGGTTACTTAATGTTAGATCCCTCACTTCAAAGGCAGTCATAGTCAATGAACTAATCACTGATCATAATCTTGATGTGATTGGCCTGACTGAAACATGGCTTAAGCCTGATGAATTTACTGTGTTAAATGAGGCCTCACCTCCTGGTTACACTAGTGACCATATCCCCCGTGCATCCCGCAAAGGCGGAGGTGTTGCTAACATTTACGATAGCAAATTTCAATTTACAAAAAAAAAATATGGCGTTTTCATCTTTTGAGCTTCTAGTCATGAAATCTATGCAGCCTACTCAATCACTTTTTATAGCTACTGTTTACAGGCCTCCTGGGCCATATACAGCGTTCCTCTCTGAGTTTCCTGAATTCCTATCAGACCTTGTAGTCATAGCAGATCATATTCTAATTTTTGGTGATTTTAATATTCACATGGAGAAGTCCACAGACCCACTCCAAAAGTCTTTCGGAGCCATTATCGACTCAGTGGGTTTTGTCCAACATGTCTCTGGACCTACTCACTGCCACAGTCATACTCTGGACCTAGTTTTGTCCCATGGAATAAATGTTGTAGATCTTAATGTTTTTCCACATAATCCTGGACTATCGGACCACCATTTTATTACGTTTGCAATCGCAACAAATAATCTGCTCAGACCCCAACCAAGGAGCATCAAAAGTCGTGCTATAAATTCTCAGACAACACAAAAATTCCTTGATGCCCTTCCAGACTCCTTCTGCCTACCCAAGGACGTCAGAGGACAAAAATCAGTTAACCACCTAACTGAGGAACTCAATTTAACCTTGCGCAATACCCTAGATGCAGTTGCACCCCTAAAAACGAAAAACATTTGTCATAAGAAACTAGCTCCCTGGTATACAGAAAATACCCGAGCTTTGAAGCAAGCTTCCAGGAAATTGGAACGGAAATGGCGCCACACCAAACTGGAAGTCTTCCGACTAGCTTGGAAAGACAGTACCGTGCAGTACCGAAGAGCCCTCACTGCTGCTCGCTCATCCTACTTTTCCAACTTAATCGAGGAAAATAAGAACAATCCAAAATTTCTTTTTGATACTGTTGCGAAACTAACTAAAAAGCAGCATTCCCCAAGAGAGGATGGCTTTCACTTCAGCAGTAATAAATTCATGAACTTCTTTGAGGAAAAGATCATGACCATTAGAAAGCAAATTACGGACTCCTCTTTGAATCTGCGTATTCCTCCAGGGCTTAGCTGTCCTGGATCTGCACAGCTCTGCGAGGGCCTGGGATCGGGAGAGACACTTAAGTGTTTTAGTACTATATCTCTTGACACAATGATGAAAATAATCATGGCCTCTAAACCTTCAAGCTGCATACTGGATCCTATTCCTACTAAACTGCTGAAGGAGCTGCTTCCTGTGCTTGGCCCTCCTATGTTGAACATAATAAACAGCTCTCTATCCACCGGATGTGTACCAAACTCACTAAAAGTGGCAGTGATAAAGCCTCTCTTGAAAAAGCCAAACCTTGACCCGGAAAATATAAAAAACTATCGGCCTATATCGAATCTTCCATTCCTCTCAAAGATTTTAGAAAAAGCTGTTGCGCAGCAACTCACTGCCTTTCTGAAGACAAATAATGTATACGAAATGCTTCAGTCTGGTTTTAGACCCCATCATAGCACTGAGACTGCACTTGTGAAGGTGGTAAATGACCTTTTAATGGCGTCAGACCGAGGCTCTGCATCTGTCCTCGTGCTACTAGACCTTAGTGCTGCCTTTGACACCATCGATCACCACATTCTTTTGGAGAGACTGGAAACCCAAATTGGTCTACACGGACAAGTTCTGGCCTGGTTTAGATCTTACCTGTCGGAAAGATATCAGTTTGTCTCTGTGAATGGTCTGTCCTCTGACAAATCAACTGTACATTTCGGTGTTCCTCAAGGTTCCGTTTTAGGACCACTATTGTTTTCACTATATATTTTACCTCTTGGGGATGTTATTCGAAAACATAATGTTAACTTTCACTGCTATGCGGATGACACACAGCTGTACATTTCAATGAAACATGGTGAAGCCCCAAAATTGCCCTCGCTAGAAGCCTGTGTTTCAGACATAAGGAAGTGGATGGCTGAAAACTTTCTACTTTTAAACTCGGACAAAACAGAGATGCTTGTTCTAGGTCCCAAGAAACAAAGAGATCTTCTGTTAAATCTGACAATTCATCTTGATGGTTGTAAAGTCGTCTCAAATAAAACTGTGAAGGACCTCGGCGTTACTCTTGACCCTGATCTCTCTTTTGACGAACATATCAAGACTGTTTCAAGGACAGCTTTTTTCCATCTACGTAACATTGCAAAAATCAGAAATTTTCTGTCCAAAAATGATGCAGAAAAATTAATCCATGCATTTGTTACTTCTAGGTTAGACTACTGCAATGCTCTACTTTCCGGCTACCCGGATAAAGCACTAAATAAACTTCAGTTAGTGCTAAATACGGCTGCTAGAATCCTGACTAGAACCAAGAAATTTGATCATATTACTCCAGTGCTAGCTTCCCTACACTGGCTTCCTGTTAAGGCAAGGGCTGATTTCAAGGTTTTACTGTTAACCTATAAAGCGTTACATGGGCTTGCTCCTACCTATCTTTCCGAGTTGGTCCTGCCGTACATACCAATACGTACGCTACGGTCACAAGACGCAGGCCTCCTAATTGTCCCTAGAATTTCTAAGCAAACAGCGGGAGGCAGGGCTTTCTCCTATAGATCTCCATTTTTATGGAACAGTCTGCCTACCCATGTGAGAGACGCAGACTCGGTCTCAACCTTTAAGTCTTTACTGAAGACTTATCTCTTCAGTAGGTCATATGATTGAGTGTAGCCTGGCCCAGGAGTGTGAAGGTGAACGGAAAGGCTCTGGAGCAACGAACCGCCCTTGCTGTCTCTGCCAGGCCGGTTCCCCTCTCTCCACTGGGATTCTCTGCCTCTAACCCTGTTACAGGGGCTGAGTCACTGGCTTGCTGGTGCTCTTTCATGCCGTCCCTAGGAGGGGTGCGTCACTTGAGTGGGTTGAGTTACTGACGTGATCTTCCTGTCTGGGTTGGCGCCCCCCCTTGGTTTGTGCTGTGGTGGAGACCTTTGTGGGCTATACTCGGCCTTGTCTCAGGATTGTAAGTTGGTGGTTGAGGATTTCCCTCTAGTGGTGCGGGGGCTGTGCTTTGGCAAAGTGGGTGGGGTTATATCCTTCCTATTTGGCCCTGTCCGGGGGTTTCTTCGGATGGGGCCACAGTGTCTCCTGACCGCTCCTGTCTCAGCCTCCAGTATTTATGCTGCAGTAGTTTGTGTCGGGGGGCTAGGGTCAGTTGGTTACCTGGAGTACTTCTCCTGTCTTATCCAGTGTCCTGTGTGAATTTAAGTATGCTCTCTCTAATTCTCTCGTTCTCTCTTTCTCTCTGAGAACCTGAGCCCTAGGACCATACATCAGGACTACCGGGCATGATGACACCTTGCTGTCCCCAGTCCGCCTGGCCTTGCTGCTATTCCAGTTTCAACTGTTCTGCCTGTGGTTACGGAACCCCTACCTGTCCCAGACCTGCTGTTTTCAACTCTTAATGATCGGCTATGAAAAGCCAACTGAGATTTATTCCTGATTATTATTTGACCATGCTTGTCATTTATGAACATTTTGAAAATCTTGGCTCTCTCTAATTTTCTCCTTCTCTCTTTCTTTCTCTCGGAGGACCTGAGCCCTAGGACCATACGTCGGGACTACCGGCCGTGGTGACTCCTTGCTGTCCCCAGTCCGCCTGGCCTTGCTGCTATTCCAGTTTCAACTGTTCTGCCTGCGGTCATGGAACCCCTACCTGTCCCAGACCTGCTGTTTTCAACTCTTAATGATCGGCTATGAAAAGCCAACTGAGATTTATTCCTGATTATTATTTGACCATGCTTGTCATTTATGGAAATTTTGAAAATCTTGGCTCTCTCTAATTTTCTCCTTCTCTCTTTCTTTCTCTCGGAGGACCTGGGCCCTAGGACCATGCGTCGGGACTGCCGCCCGTGGTGACTCCTTGCTGTCCCCAGTCCGCCTGGCCTTGCTGCTATTCCAGTTTCAGCTGTTCTGCCTGCGGTTATGGAACCGCCACCTGTCCCAGACCTGTTGTTTTTCAACTCTTGATGATCGGCTATGAAAAGCCAACTGAAAATTATTCATGATTAT
The DNA here is from genome assembly GCF_045679555.1 of Salvelinus alpinus. Lineage (NCBI taxonomy): Eukaryota > Metazoa > Chordata > Actinopteri > Salmoniformes > Salmonidae > Salvelinus > Salvelinus alpinus. The sequence continues at coordinate 41,393,042 of NC_092093.1, read as the reverse complement.
TATTTGACCATGCTTGTCACTTATGAACATTTTTGAACATCTTGGCATAGTTCTGTTATAATCTCCACCCGGCACAGCCAGAAGAGGACTGGCCACCCCTCATAGCCTGGTTCCTCTCTAGGTTTCTTCCTAGGTTTTGGCCTTTCTAGGGAGTTTTTCCTAGCCACCGTGCTTCTACACCTGCATTACTAGCTGTTTGGGGTTTTAGGCTGGGTGTCTGTACAGCACTTCGAGATATTAGCTGATGTACGAAGGGCTATATAAAATAAAATTGATTGATTGATTGAGTGTCACAGCCGGGCCGTGACCGGGAGACCGATGAGGTAGCGCACAATTGGCCCAGCATCGTTCCCGTTAGGGGACGGTTTATTTTCCTTGTCCCATTGCGCTATAGCGACTCCTTGTGGCAGGCAGCGTGCCTGCAAGCTGACCTCATTCGCCAGCTGGACGGTGTTTACTCTGACACATTCCGGATTAAGCGAGCAGTGTGTCAAGAAACAGTGCGGCTTGGCAGGTTTGTGTTTCAGAGGACGCATGGCTCTCGAACTTCGCCTCTCCCGAGTCCATAGGGGAGTTGCAGTAATGGGACAAGACTGTAAATACGAATTGGATATCACGAAAAAGGGGTAAAAAAAAGTGTTGATCAGGCTGTTGATTGTGGCCTGTGTAATGTTGTACTACTCCTCTTCAATGGCTGTGTGATGTTGCTGGATTTTAGGAACTGGAACACGCTGTCGTATACGTCGAACCAGAGCATCCCAAACATTATAATCGGTGACATGTCTGGTGATTGGCCGTTAAAGAACTGGGACATTTTCAGCTCCGGGAATTGTGTACAGATCTTTGTGACATGGGGCCGTGCATTATCATGCTGAAACATGAGGTGATGGCGGCGGATGAATGGCACGACAATGGGCCTTAGGACCTCATCACGATATCTCTGTGCATTCAAATTGCCATCAATAGAATGCAATTGTGTTTGTGCTCTGTAGCTTATGCCTGCCCATACCATAACCCCACTGCTACCATGGGGTACTCTGTTCACAATGTTGACATCATCAAACCACTCACTCACACAATACAATACATGCTGTCTGCCATCTGCCAGTATAGTTGAAACTGAGATTTATCCATGAATAGCAAACTTCTCCAGCGTGCCAGCAGCCATCGAAGGTGAGCATTTGCCCACCGAACTGCAGTCAGGTCAAGACCCTGGTGAGGAAAACAAGCACGCAGATGAGCTTCCTTGAGACTGCTTCTGGCAGTTTGTTCAGAAATTCTTTGGTTGTGCAAACCCACAGTTTCAGCAGCTGTCCGGATGGCTGGTTTCAGACCATCCTGCAGGTAAAGAAGCTGGATGTGGAGGTCCTGCGCTGGTGTTGTGACACGTGGTCTGCGGTTGTGAGGAAGGTTGCACGTACTGCCAAATTCTCTAAAACGACGTTGGAAGCGGCTTATGGTGGAGAATTTTATATTATATTCTCTAGCAACAGCTCTGGTGGACATTCCTGCATGCCATTTGCACAATACCTCAAAACATAATTTTTTTTGTGGCATTGTGTTGTGTTACAAAACTTCACATTTTAGAGTGGCCTTTTATTGTCCCCTGCACAAGGTGCACATGTGCAATGATCATGCTGTTTAATCAGTTTATTGATATGCCACACCTGTTAGATGGATGGTTTATCTTGGCAATGGAGAAATACTCACTAACAGGGATGGAAAGAAATTTGTGCACAAAACTTGAGAGAAATCTGCTTTTTTGTGCGTATGGAACATTTCTGTGCTTTTATTTCAGCTCTTGAAACATGGGACCAACACTTTACATGTTGCGTTAATATTTTTTTCAGTATAGTTACCATGACATTGCATGACTCTGATCTGAAAACAGAGCAAGAGAGACATTTCCTATAGGTCTTTTCAGAAGTCTTTGAGTGATGCGGCTTGTAAATCAGAACTAGTGCCTGTTAAGTACCCAAAATGTGATTCGATGCCCAGTTCTGCAGTGTGGTTGAATCAAATCAAATTGTATTAGTCACATGTGCCGAATACAACAGGTATTACAGTTTCACTTACAGTAGACCTTACAGTGAAATGCTTACTTACAAGCCCTTAACCGACAGTGCAGTTTAAAAAAAATACGGATAAGGATAAGAGAACAATGTTGACAATCTGTGCCAGATTTTGGACACAAGTCACAAATTTATTTTATCTCGTTACAATATCCCTGTAACACCTAGAGAGTTCGCCATAGTCTTTGATGCTATTCCATCTGGAACTCTCATGTTATTTAGAGGTGTAGCCAGACCTTCTTGACCTAGCCTCGCTTAATCCAGTTGACTCTCCAATAGGGAAAATATGTTTCTCCTTGATCTATACGTGCTTTATTTCAAAGGGAGATTGTATCCATTCCTTATGTCACAAGTTACTGGAATACATTGGTCACTAATATATGTTGGGGAAAAAGTATGGATATTACCACACAAATACTTGCTTGTTAACAAGGTCAAAGAGGTCTCTTTCAGAATGATCCATAAGTATTACCCTGCAAATCATTACCTGAAGAAACTCAAAAAAGACATTAAGTGTTGCAGTCATTTCAGTATCTGTAGTAGCTGATGTGTATAGTGTTGAGTCATCCACACACATAGACACAATGGCCTTACTCAAAACCAGTGGCATGTCGTTAGTAAAGATTGAGAAAAGCAAGGGGCCTAAACAGCTACCCTGGGGAATTCCTGCTTCTACATGGATTATGTTTGAGAGCCTTCCATTAACTTCTAGTTGCACACAATCCCGGATCCGGGAGCATCCTCATCAGTAAAAAAGCTGACTAGCATAGCCTAGCATAGCGCCACAAGTAAATACTAGCATCTAAATCATGAAATCACAAGTCCAAGACACCAGATGAAAGATACACATCTTGTGAATCCAGCCATCATTTCTGATTTTTAAAATGTTTTACAGGGAAGACACAATATGTATTTCTATTAGCTAACCACGATAGCAAAAGACAACTTTTTTTCCCACCATTTTTTTACTGCATAGGTAGCTATCACAAATTCGACCAAATAAAGATATAAATAGTCACTAACCAAGAAACAAATTCATCAGATGACAGTCTGATAACATATTTATTGTATAGCATATGTTTTGTTAGAAAAATGTGCATATTTCAGGTATAAATCACAGTTCTACATTGCAGCTGCAATCTGAAATAGCGCCGAAGCAGCCAGAATAATTACAGAGACCAACGTCAAATACCTAAATACTCATCATAAAACATTTCTGAAAAATACACAGCATACAGCAAATGAAAGACCAACATCTTGTGAATCCAGCCAATATTTCAGATTTTTTAAGTGTTTTACAGCGAAAACACAATATAGCATTATATTAGCTTACCACAATAGCCAGAAACACAAGCCATTTACCAGCAGCAAAGGTTAGCGATCCTAACAAACCAGCAAAAGATATATAATTTTTGACTAACCTTCATATACTTCATCAGATGACAGTCCTGTAACATCATATTACACAATGCATATAGGGTTTGTTCAAAAATGTGCATATTTAGCGGCACAAATCGTGGTTATACAATGTGAATTGTAGCCAAACTTCAAGCAATCTGTCCTGCGCCATCTTGGAGAGGCACCTAATCTAATCGATAACTAATCGTAAACTTGACTAAAAAATACAGGTTGGACAGCAAATGAAAGATACATTAGTTCTTAATGCAACCGCTGTGTTAGATTTTTTAAATTAACGTTACTACGGCATACAGCGTGCGTTACAGCGAGACCGTGCCGAAATGAATGGCGGAATTATTGTGTAACTTTTTTCAACATAAATACGAATTAACAGCATAAAGACTTGATGAGCTTCCATCAGAATCTTGGGCAAGGTGTCCTTTGTCCAGAACAATCGTCTTTTGGTTGAAAGATGTCCTCTTGTCCTGTAGAATTAGCAGCTAACGCTAGCCATGTGCCGGAGAGGTGTCCAACACGCGATAGCGCGTGACAAATAAATTCCAGAAAATCGCAATAAACTGGTATAAACTGCTATAAGTCGGTTTAAATTAACTACCTTATGAAGTTTTTAAGACAAAAATCTAATTAAATCAGAGCCGGAGATATAGAACTTCTCAAACGAAAGCTTTTCAGGACGCCATGGTGATGTCCCTCCTGCGTCAGGCCCCCCGTTGAAAAGGTCGGACCTTCCGTTCCAAGAGGATTTATAGTGCCCCAGATGATGCAATCCACTCCATTCAAGTTCTCACCGCTTACTGACATCTAGGGGAAGGCGTATGCAGTACATGTAGCCCCATAGCTTACATTGGAATTTATAAACTGGCCCTAGAACAGAGACCTCGATTTCAGAAATCTCACTTCCTGACAGGAAGTGTGCTGCAGAATGAGTTCTGTTTCACTCAGAGAAATAATTCAAACGGTTTTAGAAACTAGAGAGTGTTTTCTATCCAATAGTAATAATAATATGCATATTGTACGAGCAAGAATTGAGTACGAGGCAGTTTAATTTGGGAACGAAATTTTTACAAAGTGTAAACAGCACCCCCTATTGAGAAAAGGTTTTAAAGAACACCCTCTGTGTAGGTGGTGTAAAGCCAGAACGCATACGTTATTCCAGCAGCAGGCTATGATCGATAATGTCAAAGGCAGCCCCCACAATAATTTTAGCATAAATTTCTCTCAGCCAATCATCAGTAATTTGTGTAAGTGCCGTGCGTCCTTCCCAATATGCGTGCTGAAAGTCTGTTGTCAATTTGTTTACTGTAAAATAGCATTGTATCTGGTCAAACACAATTTTTTTTTTTCATTAGTTTATCACGGGTATCGTTTTGTGGCGTTCAACAAGGTTAACCCTCGCTCTTTTGTTTGGGTATAGCTCAGTGTTTTTGTATACGTGTTTGTTTTGGGTGTATTAAAAAACCCTTGTGAATTCCTGCGTCTGTCTCACATCCTTTATACCAGCGTGACATTTAACAGCTGGTTACTCTTCTTCCGTGGCTTTACCCAATGAAAGAATGTCACAAGTGTTTCCCTGTCTGGGTTTAAACATCATCAATCTTCAATCAATTGATAGTGACAGAATTAGATTACCTCCCAACCAATAAAATGGGAGCATCAGCATTTGTGGGTTCGATTACAGGCTCAAAATGGCCAGAAACAAAGACCTTTTTTTCTGAAACTCGTCAGTCTGTTCTTGTACTGAGAAATGAAGGCTATTCCATGCGAGGAATTGCCAAGAAACTGAAGATCTCGTACAACACTGTGTACTACTCCCGTCACAGTACAGCGCAAACTGGCTCTAACCAGAATAGAAAGAGGAGTGGGAGGCCCCGGTGTACAACTGAGGAAGAGAACAAGTACAATAGGGTGTCTAGTTTGAGAAACAGACGCCTCACAAGACCTCAACTGGCAGCTACATTAAATAGTACCCGCGAAACACCAGTCTCAACGTCAACAGTGAAGAGCCGACTACGGGATGCTGGCCTTCTTTTAGTGGACAAAAAGATGAGCTTTTCTTTCAAAAACAAGAATATTTCTAAGTGACCCCAAACTTTTGAATGGTAGTGTGTGTATATATATATATATATATATATATATATATATATTACATTTTTTATTTAACTAGGAAAGTCAGTTAAGAAAAAATTCTTATTTGCGACAACGGCCTATCTTTCGCAAAAAATCTCCAATTCCTATCACTGCATTACCTACGTGAAAGATTTTGTTTCTCAAGTAAGGATGGAGTACAAAACTGCAGTAGCTGCTACTGTGTGAGTGTTCGCAGATACAAGACATTTACTTGACTTGCATTACAAAACGTCAGCCCCTTTGCCTTGCTTGCCTACTGTCAGTCTTGCACGGCCACGGCATGAACTGCATTACATTGCTGAATGTGATAGAGAGTCCAAAAAAGTGATAACATTGTTACTGTTGGATGTGACGACACTGAGGATTTTCAGGAAGTGGTTATTTTTAAAGAACCGAAACACAGAGAGTTGGAGATATCATTGGGTGCAAGCACATATGCACACACACAAATGCGCACACACACTCTCTATCTCCTTTGATGTTACGTGCCGCTGTTTTATCCACAAATTGTTTTATCCACAAATTGTGGCTTGTGGTTTCACTTCTCTTTTACATTCTCTTTTACAATGAAAACCTGACCAGGATGAAGTAATGGTAAAACAGAAGCAAAAAACATAGAGTCTGGCACTGCTTTCACAGGGACTTTAGCAGACTCACTAACAAATGCATACTGACACATAGACAGAGAGAGAGAGAGAGAGAGAGCTTGAAATGAACCCACACATGCAGATGAAATGAGAGGAGAAAAGGAAAAGCTGATTATGTAAGGGATTGGGCCGGTGCGGTAACGACCAGTCTGCTGTAAGAGCAGTTGCCACGAGCGTGCACACTTAATCTCTCCCTCCACACATAACCGCAGCAGTGATTACTACGGCTGTTGATCCTACTATAGCCTCAACCGCAACCCTCAACCACCAACCATTCACCCGTAGAGGACCTGCTATTTCAGGAATTCCTCGCAAGAGCACTGTGGTGAAATAGTCCTCATGAGTGGCGTCACTAAGCCGTTTCCAGGAAGTCAACAGGATTCACCCTGGTGATTACCCAGGGGAAGAGGAAGAGGAAGGAGCAAGGTTGGCCACAGGCTGAACTGAGGTTAGGCCTTCTATGCACACAAACAAACCTTTATATAGCTATACGTTATTTGTTAGCCCAAGGTTTACTGTGGAGGGTTACTCCGCTATACCCACATTAGCCTCATATACCCGAAGACAAAGCCTCACAAACAATGGACATTTATTGATGAGCTTTGGGAAACTTAAATCAGTTGTACCAAATTTCTATCAGCATGGTAAATGTGCAACCAGAGGGAAAAGAACTCTGGACACCTATATTCCACACACAGAGACACGTACAAAGCTCTCCCTCGCCCTCCATTTGGCAAATCTGACCATAATTCTATTCTCCTGATGCCTGCTTACAAGCTAACATTAAAGCAGGAAGCACCAGTGACTAGATCAATAAGAAAAGTGGTCAGATGAAGCAGATGCTAAGCTACAGGACTGTTTTGCTAGCACAGACAGGAATATGTTCCGGGATTCCTCCAATGGCATTCAGGAGTACACCACGTCTGTCATTGGTTTCATCAATAACTGCATCGATGACGTCGTCCCCACACTCTCTCCGCAGCCGATGTGAGTAAGACCTTTAGACAGGTCAACATTCACAAGGCCACAGGGTCAGACAGATTACCAGGATGTGTACTGCGAGCATGCGCTGACCAACTAGCAAGTGTCTTCACTGACATTTTCAACCTCTCCATGTCCGAGTCTGTAATACCAACATGTTTTAAGCAGACCACCATAGTGTGCCCAAGAACACTAAGGTAACGTCTGGAGCCATGAAGTGCTTTGAAAGGCTGGTCATAGCTCACAAACACCATCATCCCAGAAACCCTAGACCCACTCCAATTTGCATACTGCCCCAACAGATCCACAGATGATGGAATCTCTATTGCACTCCACACTGCCCTTTCCCACCTGGACAAAAGGAACACCTATGTGAGAATGATATTCGTTGACTACAGCTCAGCGTTCAACACCATAGTGCCCTCAAAGCTCATCAATAAGCTAAGGACCCTGGGACTAAACACCTTCCTCTGCAACTTGATCCTGGACATCCTGACGGGCCTCCCCCAGTTGGAAAGGGTAGGTAACAAGACATCCACCACGCTGATCCTCAACACAGGGGCCCCTCAGGGGTGTGTGCTCTGTACTCTGTACTCCCTACTCACTCATGACTGCACGGGCAGGCACGACTCCAACACCCTCATTAAATTTGTCGATGACAACACTGGTAGGCCTGATCACCGACAACGAGACAGCCTATGGAGGAGGTCAGAGACTTGGCCATGTGAGGCCATGACAACAACCTCTCCCTCAACGTGATCAAGACAAAGGAGATGATTGTGGACTACAGGAAAAAGAGGACCGAGCATGCCCCCATTCTCATCAACGGGGCTGCAGTGGAGCAGGTTGAGAGCTTCAAGTTCCTTGATGTCCACATCACCAACAAACAAACATGGTCCAAGCACACCAATACAGTCGTGAAGCATGCACGACAAAACCTATTCCCCCACAGGAGACTTAAAAGATTTGGCATGGGTCAGATCCTCAAAATGTTCTACAGCTGCACCATCGAGAGCATCCTGACTGGTTGCATCAATGCCTGGTATGGCAACTGCTTGGCCTCAGACCGCAAGCACTACAGAGGGTAGTGTGAACAATGTACTGGGGCCAAGCTTCCTGCCACCCAGGACCTCTATAACAGGCGGTGTCAAGGAAGGCCCTAAAAATTGTCAAAGACTCCAGCCACCCTAGTCATAGACTGTTCTCTCTGCTACCGGAAGGCAAGCGGTACCGGAGCACCAAGTCTAGGTCCAAGAGGCTTCTAAACAGCATCTACCCCAAGCCATAAGACTCCTGAACATCTAGTCAAATTGCTACCCAGACTATTTGCATTGCCCCTCCCCTCTCCACACCACTGCCACTCTCTGTTGTCATCTATGCATAGTCACTTTAATAACTCTACCTACATGTACATACTACCTCAACTAACCAGTACCCCCTCACATTGACTCCGTACCAGCACCCCCCTGTATATATTGTTATTTTTTTACTGCTCCTCTTTAATTACTTGTTACTTTTATCTCTTATTATTCTCAGTTCTACCTGCATATAATAGACAATATGAAATCCATAGTTTTTTATAATTCAGTTTCCTTTTACTGTAAACCACTCTACATTTTTTGGTTGAGTGTCAAATGGGTGCATTTTTGGAAACATACTATCTAAAAGTGAATGAGTCATCTTTACTTCATAGAATGTACAGTAGAAAAACATTCTAAATGACAGAATTGCTGCAGTAAAAGCTGCAACATGAAATTACTGCCAGTGATCAACAAAACATCCTACACACATGGCCTATGGGTCAAAATAAAACACAATTACAGTAAAAAAAGGCACAGAAGGGGAAAAAACACAAAAACGCACAGTCCTGTTCTAATCTATACGATCTTCAGCATTTGGCCACATGCTCTCGTCCACATCACATCTTATGTCGTATCTTGCTATGCACCTGCTTGGCATGCCATGTCCACCCGTGGCAGTCTTCAGCTGAGATGTCTCTGCAGCCGGCGTCCATTGCATCCAGGAGGGACATTTGGTCATGTGGCCGATGATCATGCACTTTCCACCTCCAGGCAGAAAGGAAAGTAGAGGGGAGGAAAAGGGAAACCATTCTTGGATGGGCTGCAAACCAGTTCGTGATTGCATGTGAATGGCGGAATGCTACATTGTCCCATGCAATCACTAATGTCCTCATGTTTCCTCCCAGCGGTTCCTTTTCTGCTTCTGGCGCCAGTTGTTTGTGGAGGTCATCTAAAAACAAAAGAAGGAGCTCAGTGTTGTCGGGATTAATCTGGCATTTCTGCAGGACCAAACCAGCACTCGAGATTGCAGCACACATTGTGATATTTGCTCCTCTCTGACCCGGCACATCAACGGTGGCACTTTTCCCGATGACCTTTCTTCCCCGCCGATGTGTTTTTGCCAGGTTAAACCCTGCCTCGTCTACGTTAATGATTTCATGTGGGGTCTGATTAGCCTCCAACTCCATGACCCTCTGAAAGAATTCAAACACAGTATGTTTCAGTACGTCCTACTGTATGTACTGTAACCCATGTTTACATGTCGAGTAGCATAGTGTAAAACTCACTGTAGAACAAGACATAGACATACCTGGACGTATTGGTGCCAGAGTTCCTTGACCCACTCACTATTCCTTTCAAAAGGAACTGTGTACAACTGTTTCATTCAAACTCTGTGTTTGCTCAGAGTCCGAGCAATTGTAGTCAGGCTGATGCTTTCCACATTGTGAAATACCAGGTTGTCCTCTACAATTCTGGTCTGAATTTCTCTCACTTTTATTGCATTGTCAGCAATGACCATTCCTACAATGGCTCTTGGTTTTCACTGAGGAGCTTTTCTCTTCCCCAAGAGGGAGGAAGACGTTACGTCCTTTAGAGGAACAAAAATACAACATACAGTTGAAGACGGAAGTTTACATACACTTAGGTTGTGGTCGTTAAAACTCATTTTTCAACCACTCCGCAAATTTCTTGTCATCAAACTATATTTTTGGCAAGTCGGTTAGGACATCTACTTTGTGCATGACACAAGTCATTTTTCCAACAACTGTTTACAGACAGATTTCACTTATAATTCACTGTATTACAATTCCAGTGGGTCAGAAGTTTACATACATGAAGTTGACTGTGACTTTAAAAAGCTTGGAAAATTCCAGATAATGATGTCATGGCTTTAGAAGCTTCTGATAGGCTAATTGACATCATTTGAGTCAATTGGAGGTGTACCTGTGGCTGTATTTCAAGGCCTACCTTCAAACTCAGTGCCTCTTTGCTTGACATCATGGGAAAATCTAAAGAAATCAGCCAAGACCTCAGAAAGAAAATTGTGGACCTCCACAAGTCTGGTTCATCCTTGGGAGCAATTTCCAAATGCCTGAAGGTACCACGTTCATCTGTACAAACAATACTTCGCAAGTATAAACACCATGGGGACCCAGCAGCCGACATACCGCTCAGGAAGGAGACGCGTTGTGTTTCCTAGAGATCAACTTACTTTGGTGTGAAAAGTGCAAATCAATCCCAGAACAACAGCAAAAGACCTTGTGAAGATGCTGGAGGAAACGGGTACAAAGTATCTATATCCACAGTAAAACGAGTCCTATATCGACATAACCTGAAAGGCCGCTCAGCAAGAAAGAAGCCACTGCTCCAAAACCGCCATTAAAAAAAAGCCAGACTACGGTTTGCAACTGCACATGGGGACAAAGATTGTACATTTTGGAGAAATGAACACTGGTCTGATGAAACAAAAATAGTACTGTTTGGCCATAATGACCATCGTTATGTTGAGGAAAAAGGGGGAGGCTTGCAAGCTTAGGAACACCATACCAACCGTGAAGCATGGGGGTGGCAGCATCATGTTATGGGGGTGCTTTGCTGGAGGAGGGACTGGTGCACTAAACAAAAAAATTGATGACTTCATGAGGGAGGAAAATTATGTGGATATATTGAAGTAACATCTCAAGACATCAGCCAGGAAGTTAAAGTTTGGTCACAAATGGGTCTTCCAAATGGACATTGACCCCAAGAATACTTCCAAAGTTGTGGCAAAATGACTTAAGGACAAAAAGTTAAGGTATTGGAGTGGCCATCACAAAGCCCTGACCTCAAATCTATAGAAAATTTGTGGGCAGAACTGAAAAAGCGTGTGCGAGCAAGGAGGCCTACAAACCAGACTCAGTGAAACCAGCTGTCAGGGGGAATGGGCAAAAATTCACCCAACCTATTGTGGGAAGCTTGTGGAAGGCTACCCAAGGTAAACAATTTAAAGGCAATGCTACCAAAAACTTCTGACCCACTGGGAATGTGATGAAAGAAATAAAAGCTGAAATAAATCACTCTCTACTATTATTCTGACATTTCACATTCTTAAATTAAAGTACTCATCCTAACTGATTTAAGACAGGGAACCTTTACTGGGATTAAATGTCAGGAATTGAGAAAAAACTGAGTTTAAATGTATTTGGCTAAGATGTATGTAAACTTCTGACTTCAACTGTATGTATTTGCATTGGGACTGGTGGCCTACAGTTACTGTGGGACATAGCAACAGTAATGATAGAAGAAGCCCTTGTGAAATCCACTACTTACCTGTTGGTCTGTTGAACAATCTGGATAATGGAAGCCACGGTTGACCGTCTGAGATTAGGCTGGCCTCTTTCACCAGTATCTCTCAGTGATAAACCATGGAGTAGCTATAGACCATGATTTATCACATGGTCTATGATGGTGGCTCTTATTTCATCAGTGACAACAGCTCTTACTCTCCTTTAAACACCACCACGCATTCTTACTCCTCTCCTCTCCCCTTACCTCACCTTCTCCCTTGTCCTGGTCCAGCTACTCCTCTCCCTGGTCCAGCTACTCCTCTGCCTCGTCCAAGTACTCCTCTCCCACTACCTCTCCTTCTCCCTTGTCCTGGTCCAGCTACTCCTCTCCCTGGTACAACTACTCCTCTGCCTGGTCCAGCTACTCCACTGCCTGGTCCAGCTACTCCTCTGCCTGGTCCAGCTACTCCCCTGCCTGGTCCAACTACTCCTCTGCCTGGTCCAACTACTCCTCTGCCTTGTCCAGCTACTCCTCTCTCTGGTCCAGCTACTCCTCTCTCTGGTCCAGCTATTCCTCTCTCTGGTCCAGCTACTCCTCTGCCTGGTTCAGCTACTCCTCTGCCTGGTCCAGCTACTCCTCTGCCTGGTCCAGCTACTCCTCTCTCTGGTCCAGACATCATTTTTTCTCTCTCTACTCTGTGTTGTTCTGTAACCACATTAAATGAAATCAATCCAAAAAGTGACCTTTTTACAGTGTATGTCCATGTAATTGAAAAAACTTCAACACCTGGCTATGTCTCTGATTGAGATTGGAATCAGCTGTGGTTGGTCTATTTTACACAAATTACAGTAAATCAGCTATTTCTCAATGTTTCAATGATCTGTTCATTCAAAAATGCTCATCAGCTGTTTCAATACAGCTTTTGAGCTGCTGCTGTTGCAGAAGTAGAGGCTTTATACTATATTTAAGGTTTTGAACATTAGGTCTTAATTTCTGGCATGTTGTGTGCAAGCATTTGTAAATTAGACAAAGATCCATCATTTTGGTATTGGGTAAGCTTGTATGTAAAGAAAATGTAAGCTTTTTAGAAATGTGTTAATTGACTGCATATTCTGTGAAAACAACATTAATTGTGTTAATGGTATGGTCCATAACAGACAGATGTTGTGCTAATTGTGTTTAAACTTTTGAAAATGTGAATACAGATTGGACAAAAGTGTCACATCTGCTCCTGCCACACCCCCTAGTGGACATCTGGTGTCTCCTTGACCTGCAGCCACTCCTCCAGTACACTCTCTCTCTCTCTCCCCCTCCCTTTCTGTTTGTTTGTGATTGTGTGGTTGGAGACAGGTGTGCTGGAGACAGAGCAGATCCTCACCAGCTGCAACCCATTCCATAATCAAGACTTCAACAAATACTCAGTCCTGCCACTTCCACTCTGCCAGATCGTAATCTCTGCTCAATTTGCCGCTCTGACTCTGTCTCCTTTTCCACATCTCGCTACCCTGTTCTGGATTCACCATACCACTACTCCATTGGATTCCTCTCCGGACCTGTTTACCCTGTTCCAACCCAGCTCACTCCAAGCTCAGCCTCCACGTCTACCACTCATCCGAGCTTCCCCGGATCTGCACACCATATCTCCCTGTGTTACAATAAATACCTTGGATCATTCATCCCTGTTTCTTGGTCTGAGTCTGCTCTTGGGTTCCCCTGTGTTGCTCCGCCTAACAAAAAGGATGTTAGCAATTGTAAAAAAATATATTTAAAAAACACTAAAAAAACTGTAATTTCTCTATGATATGCTGTACTCTATTAAGGAAATACTTAGAACTTCACCAAGAGTTTCCGATATTTGTCCCAGCAGGTCTTGGAAGCTTCTTGCAATATCAACTTAGACTTAGAGAATGTGCCTATTGAACACACATTAGTGTGAACGCGTGCACGCACGCACGCACGCACGCACGCACGCACGCACGCACACAGTCCTAAAGAGGTTTAGGGATTATAGTCTGGCCTGTACAGTACCGAGTCATGTGACACACACATTGAAACGCACATATTTTATTTTTGCATATGAGTGTCTTGACATGCCATAGATCAAGGTGACCAGAGATGATCCGGTGTGAGTGACTAGATCCTTTTTAAAATGACAGGCTGATCCCTACTGTGACACATATAGAGGGCCATTCAGAAAACACACTCTCGTGCCACGGTCCAAGAATGTCAATGACCTTATGTCACAGTTGGGTTTGTTAATTGAGTCATAGTGTGTGTGTGTGTGTGTGTGTGTGTGTGTGTGTGTGTGTGTGTGTGTGTGTGTGTGTGTGTGTGTGTGTGTGTGTGTGTGTGTGTGTGTGTGTGTGTGTGTGTGTGTGTGTGTGTGTGTGTGTGTATGTGTGTGTATGTGTGTGAGAGAAACTGGCCCCTCTGAGGGGTTCACCTTAATGACCAAAGAGCTGGCCCCTTCCATCTTCAGTTTACTACCCCCCGCCCCCCTTCATTTCTCTATGTTCTAGGGTTTCATAACAGCCTAGCACACAAGGCAGTGACAATCCTGCCTTACACTTCAACCATCATCCAACTCCTGGGTGCTAGAATACACATCGCACCACCATGACAGCTACACCTAATATTGCTCTCATATGCACGATCTAAGGAATAAATCGTATCACGTTACAGTTTTATCATCACTTGCCGTTATAATGCTATGATCCTTTGTAATGCCTTATTAAATCATTGTGTTGATAAACCACATAGAGAGCATAAATTGCAGTGGATTGTGGATTGCAGAATATTCTCATATACACTACCGTTCAAATTTTGTGTCACTTAGAAATGTCCTTGTTTTTGAAAGAAAAGCACATTTTTCGTCCATTAAAACAACATCAAATTGATCAGAAATACAGTGTAGACATTGTTAATGTTGTAAATGACTATTGTAGCTGGAAACGGCAGATTTTTGGATGGAATATCTACATAGGCGTACAGAGGCCCATTATCAGCAACCATCACTCCTGTGTTCCAATGGCACGTTGTGTTAGCTAATCCAAGTTTATCATTTTAAAAGGCTAATTGATCATTAGAAAACCCTTTTGCAATTATGTTAGCACAGCTGAAAACGGTTGTTCTGATTAAAGAAGCATTAAAACTGTCCTTCTTTAGACAAGTTGAGTATCTGGAGCATCAGCATTTGTGGGTTTGATTTCAGGCTCATCTAATCTACAATCTAAGCTTGATGCCCTCAATCTCACACAAATTATCAATGAACTTTGGGGTACCGCCCCAAAGCCGTAAACACGGGCACCCTCATAGATATCATCCTAACCAACTTGCCCTCTAAATACACCTCTGTTGTTTTCAACCAAGATCTCAGCAATCACTGCCTCATTGCCTGCATCCGTTATGGGTCAGCGGTCAAACGACCTCCACTCATCACTGTCAAACGCTCCCTGAAACACTTCAGAGAGCAGGCCTTTCTAATCGACCTGGCCGGGGTATCCTGGAAGGATATTGATCTCATCCCATCAGTAGAGGATGCCTGGTTATTTTTTTTAAATGCCTTCCTCACCATCTTAAATAAGCATGCCCCATTCAAGACATTTAGAACCAGGAACAGATATAGCCCTTGGTTCTCTCCAGACCTGACTGCCCTTAACCAACACGAAAACATCCTATGGCGTTCTGCATTAGCATCGAACAGCCCCCGTGATATGCAACTTTTCAGGAAAGCTAGAAACCAATATACACAGGCAGTTAGAAAAGCCAAGGCTAGCTTTTTCAAGCAGAAATTTGCTTCCTGCAACACAAACTCAAAAATGTTCTGGGACATTGTAAATTCCATGGAGAATAAGAACACCTTCTCCCAGCTGCCCACTGCACTGAGGATAGGAAACACTGTCACCACCGATAAATCCACTATAATTGAGAATTTCAATAAGCATTTTTCTATGGCTGGCCATGCTTTCCACCTGGCTAACCCTACCCCGGTCAACAGCACTGCACCCCCCACAGCAACTCGCCCAAGCCTTCCCCATTTCTCCTTCTCCCAAATCCAGTCAGCTGATGTTCTGAAAGAGCTGCAAAATCTGGACCCCTACAAATCAGCCGGGCTAGACAACCTGGACCCTTTCTTTCTAAAATTATCTGCCGAAATTGTTGCAACCCCTATTACTAGCCTCTTCAACCTCTCTATCGTGTCGTCTGAGATTCCCAAAGATTGGAAAGCAGCTGCGGTCATCCCCCTCTTCAAAGGGGGGGACACTCTTGACCATAACTGCTACAGACCTATATCTATCCTACCCTGCCTTTCTAAGGTCTTAGAAAGCCAAGTCAACAAACAGATTACCAACCATTTCGAATCCCACCATACCTACTCCGCTATGCAATCTGGTTTCAGAGCTGGTCATGGGTGCACCTCAGCCACGCTCAAGGTCCTAAACGATATCTTAACTGCCATCGATAAGAAACAATACTGTGCAGCCGTATTCATTGACCTGGCCAAGGCTTTCGACTCTGTCAATCAACACATCCTCATTGGCAGACTCGATAGCCTTGGTTTCTCAAATGATTGCCTCACCTGGTACACCAACTACTTCTCTGATAGAGTTCAGTGGGTCAAATCGGAGGGCCTGTTGTCCGGGCCTCTGGCAGTCTCTATGGGGGTGCCACAGGGTTCAATTCTTGGACTGACTCTCTTCTCTGTATACATCAATGATGTCGCTCTTGCTGCTGGTGATTCTCTGATCCACCTCTATGCAGAAGACACCATTCTGTATACTTCTGGACCTTCTTTGGACACTGTATTAACAACCCTCCAGACGAGCTTTAACGCCATACAATTCTCCTTCCGTGGCCTCCAATTGCTCTTAAATACAAGTAAAACTAAATGCATGCTCTTCAACCGATCGCTGCCTGCACCGGCCCGCCCATCCAACATTACTACTCTGGACAGTTCTGACTTAGAATATGTGGACAACTACAAATACCTAGGTGTCTGGTTAGACTGTAAAATCCAGAAAATCACATTGTATGATTTTTAAGTAATTCATTTGCATTTTATTGCATGAAATAAGTATTTGATACATCAGAAAAGCAGACCTTAATATTTGGTACAGAAACCTTTGTTTGCAATTACAGAGATCATACGTTTCCTGTAGTTCTTGACCAGGTTTGCACACACTGCAGCAGGGATTTTGGCCCACACCTTCTCCAGATCCTTCAGGTTTCGGGGCTGTCGCTGGGCAATACGGACTTTCAGCTCCCTCCAAAGATTTTCTATTGGGTTCAGGTCTGGAGACTGGCTAGGCCACTCCAGGACCTTGAGATGCTTCTTATGGAGCCACTCCTTAGTTGCCCTGGCTGTGTGTTTCGGGTCGTTGTCATGCTAGAAGACCCAGCCACGACCCATCTTCAATGTTCTTACTGAGGGAAGGAGGTTGTTGGCCAAGATCTCGCGATACATGGCCCCATCCATCCTCCCCTCAATACGGTGCAGTCATCCTGTCCCCTTTGCAGAAAAGCATCCCCAAAGAATGATGTTTCCACCTCCATGCTTCACGGTTGGGATGGTGTTCTTGGGGTTGTACTCATCCTTCTTCTTCCTCCAAACACGGCGAGTGGAGTTTAGACCAAAAAGCTCTATTGTTGTCTCATCAGACCACATGACCTTCTCCCATTCCTTCTCTGGATCATCCAGATGGTCATTGGCAAACTTCAGACGGGCCTGGACATGCGCTGGCTTGAGCAGGGGGACCTTGCGTGCGCTGCAGGATTTTAATCCATGACGGCGTAGTGTGTTACTAATGGTTTTCTTTGAGACTGTGGTCCCAGCTCTCTTCAGGTCATTGACCAGGTCCTGCCGTGTAGTTCTGGGCTGATCCCTCACCTTCCTCATGATCATTGATGGCCCACGAGGTGAAATCTTGCATGGAGCCCCAGACCGAGGATGATTGACCGTCATCTTGAACTTCTTCCATTTTCTAATAATTGCGCCAACAGTTGTTGCCTTCTCACCAAGCTGCTTGCCTATTGTCCTGGAGCCCATCCCAGCCTTGTAGAGGTCTACAATTTAACCCTGATGTCCTTACACAGCTCTCTGGTCTTGGCCATTGTGGAGAGGTTGGAGTCTGTTTGATTGAGTGTGTGGACAGGTGTCTTTTATACAGGTAACGAGTTCAAACAGGTGCAGTTAATAAGGGTAATGAGTGGAGAACAGGAGGGCTTCTTAAAGAAAAACTAACAGGTCTGTGAGAGCCGGAATTCTTACTGGTTGGTAGGTGATCAAATACATATGTCATGCAATAAAATGCAAATGAATTACTTAAAAATCATACAATGTGATTTTCTGGATTTTTGTTTTAGATTCTGTCTCTCACAGTTGAAGTGTACCTATGATAAAAATTACAGACCTCTACATGCTTTGTAAGTAGGAAAACCTGCAAAATCGGCAGTGTTTCA
The DNA here is from genome assembly GCF_045679555.1 of Salvelinus alpinus. Classification (NCBI taxonomy): domain Eukaryota; kingdom Metazoa; phylum Chordata; class Actinopteri; order Salmoniformes; family Salmonidae; genus Salvelinus; species Salvelinus alpinus. Next base: position 41,374,769 of record NC_092093.1, on the reverse strand, counting down.
AATACATGTTCTCCCCACTGTATATATTGTAATCAAGATACTAATAATATTTTTTCTTACAAAATGTTAGAATTTTTCTTCCACTTTAACATTACAGACAATTTTCTGTAGATTGTAAACAAAAAAAATGACAAAGCCATTTTAATACCATTTTGTAAAAACATTTTTGGTAAAAAAATCAAGTGGTGTGAATACTTTCTGAAGGCACTGTAGTTGTCATCATGTGGTTGTTGTGAGCAAATATATATACACTATATAGAGTACCAGTCAAAAGTTTGGACACACCTACTCATTGAAGGTTTAAAAAAAAAAAAAAATTATATATATATATTTTCTACATTGTAGAATAATAGTGAAGACATCAAAACTATGAAATAGAATATGGAATCATGTAGTAACCAAAAAAGTGTTCAACAAATATATTCTTCAAAGTAGCCACCCTTTTCCTTGATGACAGCTTTGCACACTCTTGACATTCTCTCAACCAGCTTCATGGGGAATGCTTTTCCAAGAGTCCTGAAGGAGTTCCCACATATGCTGAGCACTTATTGGCTGCGTTTCCTTCACTCTGCTGTTCAACTCATCCCAAACCATCTCAACTGGGTTGAGGTCGGGTGATTGTGGAGGCCAGGTCATCTGATGCAGCACTCCATCACTCTCCTTCTTGGTCAAATAGCCCTTACATAGCCTGGAGATGTGTTTTGGGTCATTGTGATGTTGAAAAACAAATGATAGTCCCACTAAGCGCAAACCAGATGGGATGGCGTAGCGCTGCGGAATGCTGTGATAGCCATGCTGGTTAAGTGTGCCTTCTAAATAAATCACAGACAGTGTCACCAGCAAAGCACCCCCACACCATCACACCTCCTCCTCCATGCTTCACGGTGGAAACCACACATGCGGAGATCATCCGTTCACCTACTCTGCGTCTCACAAAGACACGGCGGTTGAAACCAAAAATCTCTAATTTGGACAAGCAAGTATTTTCTTCTTATTGGTGTCCGTTAGTAGTGGTTTCTTTGCAGCAATTCGACCATGAAGGACTGATTCATGCAGTCTCCTACGAACAATTGATGTTGAGATGTGTCTGTTACTTGAACTCTGAAGCATTTATTTGGGCTGCAATTTCTCAGGCTGATAACTCTAATGAACTTATCCTCTGTAGCAGAGGTAACTCTGGGTCTTCCTTTCCTGTGGCAGTCCTCATGAGAGCCAATCTCATCACAGCGCTTGATGGTCTTTGCGACTGTAATTTTCCAGATTGACTGACCTTCATGTCTTAAAGTAATGATGAACTGTCATTTCTCTTTGTTTATTTGAGCTGTTGCTTGCCATAAGATGGACTTGGTATTTTACCAAATAGGGTTATGTTCTGTATACCACCACTACCTTGTCACAACACAACAGATTGGCTCCTAAGCATTAAGGAAAGCAATTCCACAAATTAACTTTTTACAAGGCACACACAAGGCACACGCACTTATTTGAAATGCATTCCAGGTGACTACCTCATGAAGCTGGTTGAGAGAATGCCAAGAGTGTCCAAAGCTGTCATCAAGGCAAAGAGTGGCTAATTTGAAGAATCTCAAACATAAAATATATTTTGATTTGTGAAACATTTATGTGTTATTTCATAGTGGTGATGTCTTCACTATTATTCTACAATGTAGAAAATAGTAAAAATTTGTAGAATGAGTAGGTGTGTCCAAACTTTTGACTGGTACTGTATACAAAAGTACTGCATGTGGACACCCCTTCAAATGAGTGAATGTGACTATTTCAACCACACCCGTTGCTGAGAGATGTATAAAATCGAGCACACAGCCATGCAATCTCCATAGAAAAATGTGGAAGTATTTGGTATTTTATTAGGATCCCCATTAGCAGTTGCAAAAGCAGCAGCTACTCTTCCTTGGGTTCCACACAAAACATGAAACATTACATATTACAGAACATGAATAAAAAAGAACAGCTCAAGGATAGAACTACATAAAAAAACTTTATTTTAAAGGCATCACAAGTAGAATGGTCTTACTGACAATCTGAGTGACTTTCAATGTGGCACCGTCATAGAATGCCGCCTTTCCAAAAAGACAATTCGTCAAATTTCTGCCCTGCTAGAGCTGCCCCGGTCAACCGTAAGTGCCGTTATTGTGAAGTGGAAACGTCTAGGAGCAACAACGGTTCAGCCACGAAGTGGTAGGCCACACAAGCTCACAGAACAGGACCGGTGAGTGCTGAAGCGCGTAACACGTAAAAATCACCTGTCCTCGGTTGCAACATTTACTACCGAGTTCTGAACTGCTTCTGGAAACAATGTCAGCACACAAACTATTCCTCGGGAGCTTCATGAAAAATCCCAAAGCCAAGCAGCCACACACAAGCCTGAGATCACCATGCGCAATGCCAAGCGTCGGCTGGAGTGGTGTAAAGCTCGCCACCGTTGGACTCTGGAGCGGTGGAAATGCGTTCTCTGGAGTGATGAATCTCGTTTCACGATCATACAGTCCAATGGGCGAATCTGGGTTTGGCGGATGTCAGAAGAATTCTAGCTACCCGAATGCATAGTGTCCTGTAAAGTTTGGTGGAGGAGGAATAATGGTCTGGGGCTGTTTTTCATAGTTCATGCTAGGCTCCTTAGATCCAGTGAAGGGAAATCTTAACCCTATAGCATACAATGACATTCTAGACGATTCTTCTACATTCTAGACGAACTTTGTGGCATCACTTTGGGGAAGGACCTTTCCTGTTTCAGCATGACAATGCCCCCGTACACAAAGCGAGGTCCATATAGAAATGGTTTGTCGAGATTGGTGCGGAATAACTTAACTGGCCTGCACAGAGCCCTGACCTCAACCCCATCGAGCACCTTTGGGATGAAATGGAATGCCGACGGCGAGCCAGGCCTAATCGCCCAACATCAGTGGCCAACCTCACTAATGCTCTTGTGACTGAATGGAAGTAAGTCCCCGCAGCAATGTTCCAACATCTAGTGGAACGCCTTCCCAGAAGAGAGAGAGAGAGGTTGTAAAGAGGATAGTGGATGCAGCCGTTTGCCCGTCTGTCGGAGGGCACCATCAAGTTGAATGTAATCAGAACCACAAGGCAGTTGGCCGACAAGTACAAAAGTGTCAGGCAATGTGTCTGAGAGGTAAAAGAAAGATAACCCCGTCTGCTCCCTTTTCACTCTCTCCGGGTGCTACCCTCCATAATGTCACCCTGTGCAAATTGTCCACTCGTATCATATGTTCCTTCTAATACAGACACTCAAGGTAGGTCAATGTGCCAGGACCAGATGATCGCCAGTCATCTTGGAGTACTGTCTGATTCAGCGGTTCTGGGCATAGTATTCATTTTTTTATTCAGATTTCACAGGTGCAGTGTTGAATTCACGCACTTGCCACCCTGGATGTTAGGTTATTTCATTATTCTCCCATCTCTAAGACATCTTGTTTGCGTTCACTATAAGCTGCACTTGATAGGAACATCTACTAACAAATGACTCAAACGAACAGCACCTAGAGGTTAGAGCAGTTATGGCTGACCTATTCAGTAATTCAAATATGTAAAGATGTTGTTGGCAATGCCCGCCAGCCACACACCCCTCTCCGCCAATACTATCACTGGTACCCAGGCTGTTGATCCACTGGCACTGCCCACTAGACTGCCCTTGGTGAGCAATGTCCATGCAATGTGTATGGTGCTTACATTTAATCGGTGCAACCCAGGCTGTGTGTGTGTGTCTGCGTGTGCATGCTTCTGGAGGGCAGACTGCTATGGGATGGTCCCTGGATAAAAGAAAGAACGGAGGAAGGATGAGAGCGTCAGGGAGAGAGGAGAAAAAAAAGCCGGGCACAGTCCCAAACACCCACACACAGACCTGACCAGGTGCACTCTGGGAGAGTTCAGCGCTGCAGCAGTGACTGCAGTGGTTGGCCCTTCCTCCTCCTCCATCCATCCAATAAACTCCTCCTCTTTCCACTGGCTTGCTCCTCTACCGACTGGAGTCCTGTCCCGACTAGATAAGTGAAGATGTTGCCCGGGTCAGAGAGTGCGAGGCTAGGGAGAAAAGGAGTCGGGGTGGGGGGGGGGGGGCTGGATGTTGAATGGTGGACACACTGTTCCCAAAGCAGAGCGACCGCACAGCCTTATCCGTGCACTCTAAATCATTCATACAGTACGCCTAGGCCTGGGAGCACATGGGGTCTGTGGCGAAGCTCTGACTGCCTAATCTGCTCCTATATGGTACAAGCCATCTGTGTCCTCCAGCGCTATGTGAATTATGTAAAAGGCCACAGAATGAGAGAGAAAAAGAGAGGCCATGAGACATAGAAAGAGAAGTAGAGGGAAATGTAAATGGAGAGAGAGAAAGAGGGAACTACAGAGTGAAGAGGGAGGAGCATAGGAAGAGGGGGAGTGAAAGAAAGAGATTGGAACAAGGAAGAGTGAAGAGAAAGGGAGACCGAGGGAGAGGTGTTCGGATTAAAGATAACAAGAGGGAGTATTTTGAAATGGAGACAGGTGATCTGTGAATACTAAGAGATGTACAGATTAAAGGGGAGAGAGGGAGAAGTAGCCTACAGCAAGGGATGGCTTGAGATAAGAAAGAGGATGAAATAGAGAGGATGGGTGATGTATAAGTGAGTCAGAGGTAATGCGAGAGAGATGGATAGAGAATCTGTTCACACACTAACACCCCCCCCCCCCCCCCCCACAACTCTCCTCCATCCTAACAGCCTTACAGCAAGCAACAGTGATCAATAACTTGTGACAGCCCCGACCAACCAAAGCATCTGCTAAATTACTCAAATGTAAATATAGTGTTCTCCAGCCTCACTGTGTGTGTGTGTGTGTGTGTGTGTGTGTGTGTGTGTGTGTGTGTGTGTGTGTGTGTGTGTGTGTGTGTGTGTGTGTGTGTGTGTGTGTGTGTGTGTGTGTGTGTGTGTGTGTGTGTGTGTGTGTGTGTGTGTGTGTGTGTGTGTGTGTGTGTGTGTGTGTGTGTGTGTGTGTGTGTGTGTGTGTGTGTGTGTGTGTGTGTGTGTGTGTGTGTGTGTGTGTGTGTGTGTGTGTGCATCCAGCCTCCCGCACTGGCCTCCTGTCATTCAAAATGAATTATCACAGCCAAACGCAAGAGCCGAGTCAAGGAGATCCATAATTTATACAATTGCCAGGCCCTTTAGTCAGGCAGTAGAACATTTTAAAGTGCATGTACTGGGATTGCCTGTAAAACAGCTATAGTTAGCTGCGGCATTTGTTGATTGGCATCAATGGAGCTTTGAAATCCTTCTGTGCATTTGCTTCCTCTGCTGCCGCTTCGTTGCACAGACACAGGTGGAGAGCGTTTACGGGGAGGAGGAGGAGGGGAGGGTGGGAGACTAGGAGAAAGTGTGAAGGAGGGAGGACGGTTTTGCTCTGTTCTTCCTTCGCTTTGAAGAGAGAACAAAATGGCATTGAGGGAAGTGCTGACACGGGAAGCCAGGACTCTGTGTGCCTGCGTTTTGAGGGCTCTTCCGGTGTTGTTGGTGTTCTGAGGTTGGTTCTGGGGAAAGAACATAAACCACAGTAACACAGGACAGGTTTTCATCAGGCCTGATCTGAAGCCCGGGTTCAAGGTCTAGTAGGGTTGTGTTCCAAATGGCACCCCATTATTCCCTTTATAGTTCAGTACTTTTGACCAAGGCCCATAGGGCTCTGGTCAAAAGTAGTACACTATAAAGGGGGAATAGGGTACCATTTGGGAAGCATAGAAATTCCGGGCTTGAGAATTTAGGGCATAATAGGGCATAGTAGTAGGGTGTGTACTGAGTAGAAACAAGCGGGTGGGAAGAGGAGGGGGAAGAGAGAGAGCCAATCAGAATGTCCTTGGAGGAGGTGGGCAGAGCAAATGACAGTGATGGATGCTTGGTATTAAAAACATCCAAAGGTATGGGGCAAGGGGACAGTGGCACATAACTCAGTGGGAAAACACACCGCTAATGCAAGGAATGTCATCCTACTTTTCCTGAGGTTTCAAGTTCTACAAAACAGGTCACCGACACCAACTATATTCTCAAATGAATTATCCTGATAGCTCAAACGCAAATGACCTTATAGCAGGTGGTGGCGCTCACAGACACAAACAAGATATGATGCTACAAACTGTATTTTTGCATCCAACTGAGACAAAATGGAGGCACTTTGATACTCTGAGATTATGCAGGGCTCTTAAAGATTAATGTTAACTGCATATCCAAAATGGATTACTACTTCTGGGAAAGAGAAAGCAAGGCTAAGAGACACGGAGACAGAAAGAGAAAGAGTGACGGTGGCAGTCGTGCACACATGCATTTGTCCTTGGTTTTCTGGTTGTCATAGATATTGAAACTAGCCTGCAATATGTTCTTAGACACAAATAGCATTGATGACATACAGTACACGCTGTTCATGGGTTTTATATCAAGGTCTTTGCTATGAATATGCATTTCAACTTCACACCATTTGAATTAAGAGATCCTCCCATTTGCTATTAGACAGAAAAGGCCCAGATTGTATCATCCCATGGCATGAATCACCCATTCTACTTCCCCTCTACATTTGAATCATCACTACTTCACATTGAGAGGGAAGGGATGGCAAATAGCAGCGAGGGAAACAATGGATGACCACATAACGAGGATGCTCTTTCCCAAAAGCACTCACGGCTGGCCCACCTGGCACACCGTGTGAGCACATGCTCTTCAGAGCACTCGTCTGGTAGAAAACCAGAAAGGTTTTTAGGAAAGGAAGATAATGATGTCGCTCCTCCTGCTGGTGATTCTCTGATCCACCTCTACGCAGACGACACCATTCTGTATACCTCTGGCCCTTCTTTGGACACTGTGTTAACAACCCTCCAAACGAGCTTCAACGCCATACAACACTCCTTCCGTGGCCTCCAACTGCTCTTAAATGCAAGTAAAACTAAATGCATGCTCTTCAACCGATCGCTGCCCACACCTACCCACCCGTCCAGCATCACTACTCTTGACGGTCCTCTTAGAATATGTGGACATCTACAAATACCTACGTGTCTGGTTAGACTGTAAACTCTCCTTCCAGACTCACATCAAGCATCTACAATCCAAAATTAAATCTAGAATCGGCTTCCTATTTCGCAACAAAGCATCCTTCACTCATGCTGCCAAACATACCCTCGTAAAACTGACCATCCTACCGATCCTCGACTTTGGCGATGTCATTTACAAAATAGCCTCCAACACTCTACTCAACAAATTGGATGCAGTCTATCACAGTGCCATCCGTTTTGACACCAAAGCCCCATATACTACCCGCCACTGCGACCTGTACGCTCTCGTTTGCTGGCCCTCGCTTCATACTCGTCGCCAAACCCACTGGCTCCAGGTCATCTATAAGTCTCTGCTAGGTAAAGCCCCGCCTTATCTCAGCTCACTGGTCACCATAGCAGCACCCACCCGTAGCACGCGCTCCAGCAGGTATTTCTCACTGGTCACCCCCAAAGCCAATTCTTCTTTTGGCCGCCTTTCCGTCCAGTTCTCTGCTGCCAATGACTGGAACGAACTGCAAAAATCACTGAAGCTGGAGACTCATATCTCCCTCACTATCTTTAAGCACCAGCTGTCAGAGCAGCTCACAGATCACTGCACCTGTACATAGCCCATCTGTAAATAGCCCATCCAACTACCTCATCCCCATATTGTTATTTATTTATTTATTTTGCTCCTTTGCACCCCAGTATCTCTACTTGCTCATTCATCTTCTGCACATCTATCTACCATTCCAGTGTTTAATTGCTAGATTGTAATTACTTCGCCACCATGGCCTATTTATTGCCTTACCTCCCTTATCCTACCTCATTTGCACACACACTGTATATAGACTTTTTCTACTGTATTATTGACTGTATGTTTGTTTATTCCATGTGTAACTCTGTGTTGTTGTATGTGTCGAACTGCTTTGCTTTATCTTGGCCAGGTCGCAGTTGTAAATGAGAACTTGTTCTCAACTAGCCTACCTGGTTAAATAAAGGTGAAATAAAAAAATAAAAAAATCATATTTTAATAACCAAGAGCGTCTGACTGTAACTGGTGAACCCAAAGTAGGCAGGCAGGTAGCCTGGGGGTAAGAGGCAAAGAGGGGATGCTGAGAGAGGAGAAGGCATTAAGTCACTGCTGCTTTTGTTCTCATGGCAACAATGGAGCCCAATGTTTCATTTAAAACAGTGGCTCAGAGTTCATATGCAAATGCAGGAGGTGATGAATGGTAGTTTGAGAGAGAGAGAGGTGGAGAGGAGGAGGGGGTAATGAAGCAGGGAAGGACAGTTGGATCTTGAGCTGTCCAGCTCGACCGACCGACCGACCGACCGACCGACAGACAGACAGATATACTGTACATACACAGAGTCAAACAGACAGACAGTGTATAACTGTCATAACATGACAGGCAGACATACATAGACTCAGACAGACAGACTAGTGCCATGCTGACATGTATGATGAGTCAGAGCTCTATTTACCGCCACAGAGCCGGAATCAATTCAGAAGGAAAGATAGCTTTTTCCGCCCTCGGACTGCCGCAAGGCTTGCAGGAACTGGGTAGCAGACGGATGAAGGTGACCAGAGGAGGAAGTGAATGTCGCTTTGTGGAGAGGAGGGGAGGAGAGTGGAGGCAGAGCAGAGATGGAGAAATAATATGCTCCTGCTAAAAATACTTTATAGCTAGCTCCTCTGCCCATATCAAGTCACATTATCCTTTATTAACCATTGATAGAAAATGAATTTGGTTGTTGAAGCGCCTCATAAAAACACATTATAGAAACTGGGCAACCCGACCTAATTCACATAGAAATGTGAGTTATAGATCGGTCATTTTCATTGAAAGCAAGTCTAAGAAGCAGCAGAGCTGTTCATGCACACTATTTCTATGCTTCCCGTTCTTAAGTTTAGTTTTTGCATCTTTTACCTTCGGTTTTGTACACCAGCTTCAAACAGCTGAAAATACAATATTTTTGCTTATGGAAAATATATTTATTAGCGGTTTAGATGGTACAATGAGGCTCTACACTAAACTTGTAGAGCCTGTTTTGTGAACTATTAGAATTTAGCAAACAATGGCGGAGGGATTTCTGCTTAGTGCACCTTTAAAACAAACATAGGAGGTTGAGCAAATCCCATGAAAGAAATAAGAATGAGACTGAGTTACTAAATACACTGAACAAAAATATAAACGCAACATGTCAAGTGTTGGTCTCATGAGCTGAAGTAAAAGATCCCAGAAATGTTCCATATGAACAAAAAGCTTATTTCTCTCAAATGTTGTGCACAAAGTTGTTTACATCCCTGTTATCGAGCATTTCTCCTATGTCAAAATAGTCCCATCCACCTGACAAGTGTGGCATATCAAGAAGCTGATTACACAGGTGCACCTTGTGCTGTGGAGTTTTGTCTCACAGTACAATGCCACAGATGTCTCAAGTTTTGATGGAGCGTGCAATTGGCATTCCGAATGCAGGAATGTCCACCAGAGCTGTTGCAAGACAATTTAATGTTCATTTCTCTATCATAAGCTGCCTCCAGCATCGTTTTAGGGAACTTGGCAGTAAGTCCAACCGGCCTCACAACCGTCGTGTGGGCGAGCAACTTGGCGTCGTGTGGGCGAGCAGTTTGCTGAGTGCCCCATGGTGGTGGTGGGGTTATGGTATGGCCAGGAATAAGCTACGAACACAATTACATTTTATTGATGGCAATTTGAATGCAGAGATACCGTGATGAGATCCTGAGGCCCATTATCGTGCCATTCATCTGCCCGCCATCACCTCATATTTCAGCATAATAATGCACGTCCCAATGTCACAAGGATCTGTACACAATTCCATGGACTGCAGTTCTTCCATGGCCTGTCACCCATTCATCATGTTTGGTATGCTCTGGATTGACGTGTACAACAGCGTACTCCAGTTCTGGCCAATATCAAGTATATCAAGTAACTTCACACAGCCATTGAAGAGGAGTGGGACAACATTCCACAAGCCACAATCAACAGCCTAACTAATCAAATCAAATCAAATGTTATTTGTCACATACACATGGTTAGCAGATGTTAATGCGAGTGTAGCGAAATGCTTGTGCTTCTAGTTCCGACCATGCAGTAATATCTAACAAGTAATCTAACAATTTCACAACAACTACCTTATACACACAAGTGTATAGGAATTAATAAGAGGAATCACAAGGGAAAAAATATAAAAACAGAAGTATTAGGACCTTAGATACCGCATAGATGAATATATTTGGACCACAGTTATTCTGCATGACTGTAACTCATCTACTATCCTTGGCATCATATGTGTGAAATACAATGCCTTCAATTTAGGGATAACATTAGTACAGAACTTCACATCAAAAGGCACATCAATAACAACCTGCTCGGCCTCCCGGGTTGCGCAGTGGTCTAAGGCACTGCATCGCAGTGCTAGCTGTGCCACCAGAGATTCTGGGTTCGAGCCCAAGCTCTGTCGCAGCCGGCCGCGACCGGGAGGTCCATGGGGCGACGCACAAATGGCCCAGCGTCGTCCGGGTTAGGGAGGGTTTGGCCGGTAGGGATATCCTTGTCTCATCGCTGTCTCATACACTGCACCCAGCCCGACTCCTGTGGCGGGCTGGGTGCAGTGTACGCTGACCAGGTTGCCAGGTGTACGATGTTTCCTCCGACCCATTGGTGCAGCTGGCTTCCGGGATGGATGTGCATTGTGTCAAGAAGTAGTGCGGCTAGGTTGGGTTGTGTTTCGGAGAACGCATGGCTCTCGACCTTCGCCTCTCTCGAGTCCGTACGGGAGTTGCAGCGATGAGACAAGACTGTAACTACTACCAATTGGATACCACAAAACTGGGGAGAAAAAAGGGTAAAAAAAAAAAAGATAACCTGCTCAGATGGAGCCCAGACAGCAGTTTGCATCTCTCCAGTCCTGGAGAGTCCTGGAGCATGCCCATTTCTCTCCAGTCCTGGAGCATGCCCATTTCTCTCCAGTCCTAGGGCATGCCCATTTCTCTCCAGTCCTGGAGCATGCCCATTTCTCTCCAGTCCTGGAGCATGCCCATTTCTCTCCAGTCCTGGAGCATGCCCATTTCTCTCCAGTCCTGGAGCATGCCCATTTCTCTCCAGTCCTGGAGCATGCCCATTTGCACCTGCATGTAGTACCCACAGGCTCCATTAGGTTGCAGCTGAGGAACCCCATCTACCAGCTTCACGTCAGTGAGTTAGCCAGAGAAGAGTTCAGTCAGAGACTCACACTTACTCGGAACAGGACATTTGATTTCTAGAACTTCTTGAGAGTTTAACACTCTATCTGGGCTTGCAGAAAGTCATGGCTCCTTGACACTCACTACTGTGCCTCTAACCGTTACTCTCCAGACTAAACCCGCAGGTATCATCACAATTAGCTAGCTAGCTAAGTAACTAGCTAACGTCAAATGTATCAGTTATAGAAAGGGCAAGTTATGATAAACAAAAAGCCAGCGAGTTAGCTACCTTCCATAGTATTGCAGCTGCATGACTGTAAGACTTCCCCTGCCCTGCAACACATGAACACCCTACAGTCTCCACCGTGCCAACAGATTACAAGAACCGAGGCAGAATGATGCTGTGTTTTACTCTGACTGGGCTGGACATCTGCATTGAGGAACACCAAGTTGTCATCCTCAAGACAGTGAATAAGCACCAGCTTTGTCACTGCGGAGGTATTGATTTGCCTCTGTGCTTTTGTAGCTACTCATCTCTGACCCATCCACACTGAGAGACAAGACAAAATAACTGAAGATGTCTTCGTAGCTGATATGTGGCCATTTTTTTCATATCATCCTCCCACTCTTGAATAATCCGCAGATGTGGCACAGACTTGCCATTCGACTTTGAAAGGTTTGTCTTGGTATGATCCCACGACATTTTGACGTAGCTAGCTAACGTTCGCAAAACAGCAAGAACGCCCCAATGGAAGTCCTCCACAAAACAGAACGTTCAGACATTGTTTAGTTTCCGGGTTCTTAAATAAGGTGAATTCCCAGCTGTAACCAAAAGGCAGCCTATTCCATACATAGTGCACTACTTTTAGAGTAGAGCCCTATGGGCCCTGGAAGAAAGTCGTGCAATACTGTACATAGAGAATAGGGTGCCATTTTGGACGCAGAAGCAAGTGCAGACCACATGACACCTCGTCTGCAGTGTTGCCACAGAATGTCCTGGGTAGCGAGGATGGCCAGAAGGCCAGTGGGCTCTGTGAAGCAGCTAAAATGATTAATTCAGTGCATCAGGGCGCTTTAGCACATCAGCTAGCCCGTGATAAGAGCACCATCTGTGTCCGAAGTCACGTGAAGGGTGAGTGACACCAGCCATGGAAGAGGCTGAATCAGAGGAAGAGTCCAAGCAGAATCTTTCTCAGAAGGATGGAATGTTTCGTGGTATCACTCGTACATACCTCACATACACACACACACTACAAAAATGAGGGGTGGCATGAGTCCGGTGTGGGACAGGCGGACAGCGTAGTGATTTGAGTGGATTCCTTACCTCACAGTGCGTGATCATGGCGGAACTACCTACTGGAAGGACCTGAGCTCTATTATATCGCTCCAATCAAATCGTCCCTACATCATGCCTGACCCCCACTGAGCTTATGCGTGTGTGTTTGAGAGAGAGGGAGTATTACGCAATAGGGAATCTGTGCATCTGCCAACTGCACTTTCACTTGATCCACCGGGGATCTTGTTATCCACAAGATGAGCTGAGCACACAATTTTAGCATTGTGCAAAAGTGAGGATGTTTCAATGCAAAGCTAGAGCTAAATAGTCCATATGCAGGGGCCAAGAGATAAGGGAGGCCACCATTTAGCATATTAGCAGCACTCTTCTGACATGAGGCATAAAGCTTGTCTTAATCACAGTGTACAATAGGAGAGGGCTCAGAACGCACCCTTGTGGCGTTACGTAATCCAACGCGTAACACTCTGATCTATTGCAGCCTACACTGAGGTAGCTTCAATGAAGCCATGAAGGTTTCAGTTCAGCCTTCATTCTTAAGGAGGACCCTTCGCCTTGTGTTTATCGGGGGGTCGCATGTTCAACTGACACCAAGGGCTGTCATTGTGGCTACCTTAAAATCACCTGCTAACGAAGCCGCTGCTACAGCAGATTGTGTGGGGGATGGGGAGTGTGTGTGATAAGGGGAAATGTATGGTGAGAAGCCTCAGCCCCCCTTCAAAACTCTGTGTTGATTAACAGCAAGCGCTCTTTAGAATCACTGACTCTGAACATCTCTTTCTCTGCCCCAGTCTCTCCTGCCACAGAAAACGTTGCTTTGCATCGCTCAAGGTCATGCGGTCGCAGCCAAACGCAAACACACTTACACAGCCACAGAAATGTCTATGATAGCCCTCGCAAATCCATCACGAGACAGTTTATTTGGATAGGGATAGGTGTAACCAAATTGACACATTGAATAAACAATCAGCCCTCGTACCATTAGCATGTATAGCGCATGCTAATATTCAACACCTGTCCCTAGATGGGACACAGACACAGACAGGCTAGCAGACACTGACAGTGAGCATGGTATACCATGCTACAATTGAAACAGCTCTACCCTGGAATAGAACCATCCCAGATGTATCCTGCCAATAGAAGAATAGCAGGGCACACTTTCTATGCACAACTGGCCCCTCTCCCTAGCAGAGTAAGGGGTGAAGGATTGATTATTCAAGATAATTACGCTCTTATAAAACATCTCTGGTGACCTACATTCATGTGGCTGGTTAAAAATGCAAGAAATGCCACTATTGACTGTCGTGCGGGCTACTATGATGGAAGGGGGAAAATTGAGGCTAGCATTGGAGTTCGGGTTTCATACAGTATGTCATTGGTGCATTACCCATACAGTAGCTGATGGTGTTCATCATTGAAGGACCTCGTTGCTCAAAACAAATGTATGATTTCCTGGACCCAGATTAAGCCTACTCTTGAACTAAAAAACATGCTCAACAGAGAATCTCCACTGAGAGTGCTTTTAGTCCAGGACTAGTCCGGGATCTGTGCCTGGGAAACCAGCCCTAGACGTTGTCAAATGGTTATCCGACGGGAACTACCTAAGTTGTAATTATTCTCGTGACCCAATGTACCTAGTCAGCCTACAGTGGCTGAACCCTTTGGAATGATCTGGATTTCTATTCTATCTGTTACTATTCTTTAACTTTGAATTTTTGGTTGAGATGTGAATCCAACATATCAATTAAACAAGCATTTCGCTACACCCGCAATAACATCTGCAAAATATGTGTTTGTGACCAATACCATTTTATTTTATCTTGATTTCATTTGTTAACAAACTGGATATTGAATTGAGTTTGGTTGTCAAGACCAAATGTCAACATTTGAAGGAGACGCATCTTCTGCTTGGATAGTTCCATCTGTGCTACTGACTTAGTCTGGCTTAAATTCCAGTTTGTCTACAAATTAATATGTTGGGTTCACATCTCCACTTCAACCAAAAAAATCTAAATTTAAGAATAGGATTAAGCCAGTGGCTCAGATGAAACTATTCAAGCACTAGATACAGTACATTTCCTTTAAATGTTAATATTTGGTTGCGTTGTCAACCAAACACGATTCAATATTACTTTTGTAATACAGTAAATAGCCGAAAGTTAAGGCTATTTTACAAACTAATGTAAGAGTATTTATTCAATCTTCAAATGAGTAACACATCCATGGCCACATTTTGAGGTTACTGTTACTGAATATCTTCCTATGTATGTACAGTAATTATAGAAAGCGTGCATGTTCAGGATAGCATGCAAAAGCCGCCGGTCTGTGGAGATCTTCCCAACTGCTATAATAATCTGTGCAGAATCTTGAACAGCATTCATGTAATCTCAACTACAAGCCTGGTCATTTGCTGTGCTATTAGATGAAGCACAGGGATAACACGTTTTAGTCCCATTTGAGCTTTGTTGTGTTTTAAAATGGTTGAAGGTGCAGTAATAACACATTTAGATGCCAACTAAAACAAAAAATCAGGCATTGTTATTCCATAAAAATTTGGTTATGCTTTTAGATGGTTGAATAACACTTTGGGAATTCAACAATTTTCTGCCTGTCTATTTGAGTGGGTGAATAAAGGTTGACATCTCATTGATCGACGTCTCAACCAACTATTACCAACATTTCAAATCAAATCAAATTTTATTTGTCACATACACATGGTTTGCAGATGTTAATGCGAGTGTGGTGAAATGCTTGTGATTCTAGTTCCAACCATGCAGTAATATCTAACAAGTAATCTAACAATTTCACAACAACTACCTCATACACACAAGTGTAAAGGAATGAGTAAGAATATGTACATAAAAATATATATGGATGAGCGATGGCCGAACGGCATAGGCAAGATGCAGTAGATGGTATAGAGTACAGTATATACATTTGAGATGAGTAGTGTAGGGTATGTAAACTTAAGTGGCATAGTTTAAAGTGACTAGTGATACATATATTACATCCAATTTTTTATTATTAAAGTGGCTAGAGATTGAGTCAGTATGTTGGCAGCAGCCACTCAATGTTAGTGGTGGCTGTTTAACAGTCTGATGGCCTTGAGATAGAAGCTGTTTTTCAGTCTCTCGGTCCTAGCTTTGATGCACCTGTACTGACCTCGCCTTCTGGATGATAGCGGGGTGAACAGGCAGTGGCTCGGGTGGTTGTTGTCCTTGATGATCTTTTTGGCCTTCCTGTGACATCGGGTGGTGTAGGTGTCCTGGAGAGCAGATAGTTTGCCCCCGGTGATGCGTTGGGCAGACCTCACTACCCTCTGGAGAGCCTTACGGTTGTGGGCGGAGCAGTTGCCGTACCAGGCGGTAATACAGCCTGACAGGATGCTCTTGATTGTGCATCTGTAGAAGTTTGTGAGTGCTTTTGGTGACAAGCCGAATTTCTTCAGCTTCCTGAGGTTGAAGAGAAGTTGTTGCGCATTCTTCACCACGCTGTCTGTGTGGGTGGACCATTTCAGTTTGTCCATGATGTGTACGCCGAGGAACTTAAAACTTTCCACCTTCTCCACTACTGTCCCGTTGATGTGGATAGGGGGGTGCTCCCTCTGCTGTTTCCTGAAATCCACGATCATCTCCTTTGTTTTGTTGACGTTGAGTGTGAGGTTATTTTCCGGACACCACACTCCGAGGGCCCTCCCCTCCTCCCTGTAGGCCGTCTCGTCATTGTTGGTAATCAAGCCTACCACTGTACTGTCGTCTGCAAACTTGATAATTGAGTTGGAGGCGTGCATGGCCACACAGTCATGGGTGAACAGGGAGACCAGGAGAGGGCTGAGAACGCACCCTTGTGGGGCCCCAGTGTTGAGGATCAGCGGGGTGGAGATGTTGTTTCCTACCCTCACCACCTGGGGGCGGCCCGTCAGGAAGTCCAGGACCCAGTTGCACAGGGAGGGGTCGAGACCCATGGCCATCGATGTGTCTGCTTGGGGGGGATATATACGGCTGTGTTTATAATCGAAGAGAATCCTCTTGGTAGATAATGCGGTCGACATTTGATTGTAAGGAATTCTAGGTCAGGTGAGCAAAAGGACTTGAGTTCCTGTATGTTGTTATGATCACACCACGTCTCGTTAATCATAAGGCATACCCCCCTGCCCTTCTTCTTACCATAGAGATGTTTGTTTCTGTCGGCGCGATACGTGAAGAAACCAGGTGGCTGTACCGACTCCGATAGCGTGTCTCGAGTGAGCCACGTTTCCGTGAAACAAAGAACGTTACAATCTCTGATGTCTCTCTGGAAGGCAACCCTTGCTCGGATTTCGTCTACCTTATTGTCAAGAGACTGGACGTTGGCGAGTAGTAAACTCGCCAAACGTTGGTGTGCCCAGTGGGATGACTGTGGGCGGGGAATGCAGTGATTATTTAGGTAGAGGTGAATATGTGGTTATAAGAGTGTATCTTGTAAATACATTGTGGGTCTGACACATATTTGTTTCTGGAGAAATGCAAAGACATTGATTCATCAATGATCAGATGGGAGTGACAGGCAATTCAGTGAGGTACTGAAGGGTAATGAAGCGCTACCTAGTCCAGTATGGAAAATAATACTTCACACCATTTCATTTGAGGTAAGCATAACTTCTATAAAACACTTCCAATTTTCAGAACATTGCATCCCCTTTTTCTGCATTGTAATTCCCATTTGAACTATCAATACAACTACTGCAATCGCAGTCTATTGGGACTGCGCAAAACCAAATGTTGACAGACACCTCTCAATCTCCAAGAAAGATGATTTCCTTTCCTTCTTCAGCTATTGAAAGTGTTCTTTGAAAAGAGAACTCCTCCCTTCTAGACCAACTGGATCGGCACTTTGGGCATTTTGGTCTCTTAACATTACGGTGTGTCTGCTGAGCTTCTGTCACCTTTCTCCTCGCCTCTCTGCTCTCTCTGTGCCGTTGTCTGATGTCCGTCCTCCTCGTGAATATTCACGACGGCACATCCGTCAGTCAGAAACAGGGAGCCAAGTGCAACTCTGGGCATGCAGAGTCTCACAAACTACCTGTGCTGCTGACATTTTACTGTGTCCCCTCTGACAGAACTGCAAAGAGATGGTGCCTACTAAGCAATAACAAAGCTTTTTTTTCCAGAATATGTTGGATGGTTAAGATAGCACTTTTCTGATGTTTGTTTTGTTCACAACTGCACTGAGCCATCTCTGGAACACTGACATTGTCACGCCCTGGCCTTAGTATTATTTGTTTTATTTATTATTTTAGTTAGGTCAGGGTGTGACATGGGGTATGTGTGTATTTTGGGGTATTATATGGTAGAGGGGGTGTTGGTTGTAGTTTATGGTTTTGTGTTGAGTGTATGTATCTAGCTGTGTCTATGGGTGTGTAGTTTACTAGGAAAGTCTATGGTGGCCGGAATGGGTTCTCAATTAGAGACAGCTGATGTCTGTTGTCTCTAATTGGGAGCCATATTTAAGGCTGCCATAGGCTTTAGCTGTTTGTGGGTCATTGTACATGTCGACGTAAGTAGTTTGTGTGTGCACTTGCGTTTTAGGTTTCACGTTTGTTGTTTGGTTAGTGTGTTAAGTGTTACGTGTTCATCTTCGTCGTTATAATTAAAGAAGATGTATTCAAGTCATGTTGCGCCTTGGTCCTCTCTTTCACGTCAACAAGATCGTGACAGACATGATGTCATGAAGAAAAAGTTTGCCTTTCACCATGTCTGAATGTTTCCCGCAAGCCCATGCATAACTGAACACGTTCTAATAACGTTCAGGAAACATTGTCCTGTAATGTCATCTCACAACCAACTCACAACCAGGGAGGTGTGCTCTTCACCTCTGCTAGGCAATTACCAATTAGTGCTAGTACTTCAGTCTCCCCTGGTTTCTCAGCGGCCGCTGTAAGCAGCGGTTGTGTCCGTGGTGGTCTCGTCTGCAAAACTAAGACCGTTGCGGAAACAAAGACTGTTCTGCCAAGTTGTTCTGCAGAGTTCTCTGAGGAAGGAAAGAGGGGAGTGCTCCTCACCACTCTCTCACTTGAGTATCTTACCTAGTTATTTTATGATTATCTCATTTTGCTATTTTGTAGATTTGGCAACTACGTGTGTGTTTTCTATTAGGGATGCACCGATATCAAATTTTGGGCTGACACCGATATCTGATATTTTCCTTGCCAAAAAAACCTGATACCGATAACCGATATTAAAAGATTTTGCAGCCTTTTAAGCATTCTAGTACAGTTAAACAATTGAAATAAACACACTGTCGTGTCTGGACTATTATTAAATGTGGAGACTTATTTTATCAAATCAATTTTCTATGTGTTATTAATACGTGATTAAACTGATCATGTAAACTTTAATTAACTAGGAAGTCGGAGCACCACATATTTTTTGCTCTAGTCTCTATTTCCCGAATTCGACTCTTCAGATATTTTCATATCTTATCAAAATAGTCGCTTATTAATGAATTATTATTACCTCATCAGTTCTCATTACTGAACATCGCAAACCCTTGGATATCTGCACAAACCCAAGCCTAAATGATGAATCAGCGATATACCAATTGGCTTAATTATTTATTTACTATCTAACTCAATAATCACAGAAATACATAAACAAACAGTACATATTTGGGCTACTACATGATACAAAGAAAAAGTCCCTAGCGGACGAAGCCGATATGGCGGATTGGTAGACAAAGGAAAGGGGTGAGGACTGAGAAGGAGAGGGAAAGACAAAAGGGATTCACTGTACAAGGTTAATAATTATATTAATTGAAATGCTAAACCTTTGCACATGAACGGCCGCTCATTCGAGAATAATTGCAATTTACAGTTGAAGTCGGAGGTTTACATACACTTAGGTTGGAGTCATTAAAACTAGTTTTTCAACCACTCCACAAATGTATTGTTAACAAACTATAAGTAATTTTTCCAACAATTGTTTACAGACAGATTATTTCACTTATAATTCACTGTATCACAATTCCAGTGGGTCAGAAGTTTACATACACGAAGTTGACTGTGCCTTTAAACAGCTTGGAAAATTCCAGAAAATTATGTCATGGTTTTAGAAGCTTCTGATAGGCTATTTGACATAATTTTTGTCAATTGGAGGTGTACCTGTGGATGTATTTCAAGGCCCACCTTCAAACTCAGTGCCTCTTTGCTTGACATCATGGGGAAATTAAAATAAATCAGCCAAGACCACAGAAAATAAATTGTAGACCTCCACAAGTCTGGTTCATCCTTGGGAGCAATTTCCAAATGCCTGAAGGTACCACGTTCATCTGTACAAACAATACTACGCAAGTATAAACACCATGGGACCACGCAGCCGTCATACCGCTCAGGAAGGAGACGCATTCTGTCTCCTAGAGACGAACGTACTTTGGTGCGAAAAGTGCAAATCCATCCCAGAACAACAGCAAAGGACCTTGTGAAGATGCTGGAGGAAACAGGTACAAAAGTATCTATATCCACAGTAAAACGAGTCCTATATCGACATAATCTGAAAGGCCGCTCAGCAAGGAAGAAGCTAATTTGAGAACAAGGCTACCTAAATTCTATCAGCATATTGATTGCAGTACACGAGTGAGTAACACGCTCAACCATTGCTACCCTAACTTCCGCAATGCATACAAAGCCCTCCCCAGACCTCCTTTTGGCAAATCTGACAATGACTCCATCTTGTTGCTCCCCTCCTATAGGCAGAAACTAAAACAGGAAGCGCCCGTGCTTAGGTCTATCCAACACTGGTCTGACCAATCGGATTGCACGCTTCAAGATTGCTTCATTCACGTGAACTGGGATATGTTCCGGGTAGCCTCAGAGAACAACACTGACGTATACGCTGACTCGGTGAGCAAAACAAAAGAGATGATCGTGGACTTCAGGAAACAGCAAAGGGAGCGCCCCTCCCTTTCCACATTGACGGGACAGCAGTGGAGAAGATGGAACGTTTTAAGTTCCTCTGTGTACATATCACCGACAAACTGAAATGGTCCACGCACACAGACAGTGTGGTGAAGAAGGCTCAACTGCACCGATTCAACCTCAGGAGGCTGAAAAATTGTGAAATTGTCACCGAAAACCCTCACTAACTTTTACAGGTGCACAATTGAGAGCATCCTGTCGGGCTGTATCACCGCCTGATACGGCAACTGCACCGCCCACAACCGTAAGGCTCTCCAGAGGGTGGTGCCGTCCGCACAACGCATCAACGGGGGCAAACTACCTGCCCTACAGGACACCTACAACACCCGATGTCACAGGAAGGCAAAAAAGATAATCAAGGACAATAACCACCCGAGCCACTGCCTGTTCACCCCGCTTCCATTCAGAAGGCGAGGTCAGTACAGGTGCATCAAAGCTGGGAAAAAGAGATTGAAAAACAGCTTCTATCTCAAGGCCTTCAGATTGTTAAACAGCCATCACTAGCACAGAGAGGCGGCTGCCTAGCTACAGATTTGATATCATTGGCCACTTTAATAAATGGAACACTAGTCACTTTAATATAGCCACTTTAAGAATGTTTACATATCTCGCATTACTTATCTCATATGTATATACTGTATACTGTATCCTACACTATCTAGCTCTGTCACTGCTCATCCATATATTTTATACTTATATATTCTCATCCCATTACTTTACTAGAGTGTGTGTATTAGGCTTTGTTGTGGAATTTGTTAGATATTAGGTTTTGTTGTGGAATTGTTAGATATTACTTGTTAGATACTGCTGCACTGTCGGATCTAGAAGCATAAGCATTTCACTACACTCACAATAACATCTGCTAACTGTGTGTATGTGACCAAAAACCTTTTGATTAAATGGCTTTGGAAAAAGTTATGCTCTCATAACAATGCTTTGATAATCGTCTCTTTATCGAAACAGAAAACCTACTTGAGGTCTTATCGCGACTGAATGTCAACTCATGCATTCTATACCAGTGGAAGAGTGGCATGGGAACTGAAATCACTGTCACAACCATGTCAATGAATCGACGCTCGAGGGATGAGTAGAATGCTTGTATCACAAATACATCAAAAGGAGTGGCATGATGACATCTATATTTAGGCTATAGGAGAGGATAGAAAAATGGGCTGGCACTCCAGTGATGATGTCATGAAACAGTCACTTCTCATTTGCTGATCCACACACGATAAGCAACAACAACACATCATTGAACATGGTAATGAACGAAGAGGCCTCTAGGGATTCTTGTGGAATGACTTCAGTGATGCTGAGCCTTCTTTAAGTGTTTCTGTCACACGTAAAGGGAAAGAAAACAACACACCAGTTGGGTAGTGCATTTTCTGCTTCAGAGAGTCATCTTAATGAGAGCTCCATACAGGCATCAGCAAGATGTCATATTTAATAGAAATGCTCCCTACATGGAAGGCAACCGTGCAGCTTTTAATCTCTGAGGTACACCTTATCTCAGCTCACTGGTCACCATAGCAGCACCCACTCGTAGCACGCGCTCCAGCAGGTATATCTCACTGGTCACCCGCAAAGCGAATTCCTCTTTTGGCCGCCTTTCCTTACAGTTCTTTGCTGCCAATGACTGGAACGAATTGCAAAAATCATTGAAGCTGGAGACTCATCTCCCTCACTATCTTTAAGCATCAGCTATCAGAGCAGCTTACAGATCATTGCACCTGTACATAGCCCATCTGTAAATAGCCCATCCAACTACCTCATCCCCATATTGTTATTTATTTTATTTATATTTTTATTTTTATTTTGCTCCTTTGCACCCCAGTATCTCTACTTACACATTAATCTTCTGCACATCTATCACTCCAGTGTTAATTTGCGAAATTGTAATTATTTCCCCACTACGGCCTATTTATTGCCTTACCTATCCTAATCTTACTTCATTTACACACACTATATCTAGACTTTTTTATTGTGTTATTGACTGTGCATTTGTTTATTCCATGTGTAACTGTGTTGTTGTTTGTGTCACACTGCTTTGCTTTATCTTGGCCAGGTCGCAGTTGTAAATGTGAACTTGTTGTCAACTGGCCTACCTGGTTAAATAAAGGTGAAATAAAAAATACATTTAAAAAACAAATACTATATGTGGGAATGTCTTATGTCCGTCCTACATGTAGTGTTGGTACATTGCATATTCCTCAACTGCATAGATCATAAATTGCTATTGCAAATAGAAGTATTATGTTCAACAACTGACATTTGCAGATATTATTTTGACAAACACACCTTGGTGCTTACAATTCATTCTCTATTGTCATAGATTTGGTGGGCGCTGTCATCTGTGATCTTTGTGATATGACTTTCTTTAAGCACTGATGAAACTGTCTCTTAATATTTTTTTCTTAAAGTCTACAAACGCTCTACATTTATTCACTCTGTGATAGGGTTGGATCCTATATGCTACTTTTATTATTGTCCTGTAAATGGTTCAGTGCCTATAATTTAGGCTGTGTGTGTAGAATGGGGCATAAAGGAAATGACCTCTACTCCTAAATTACTACTAGATTATAGTGATAAGGAAAACAGCATACAAATTTGGCCTGTGTATTTATTTGCCTATAACTAATCAGAATTCCATTATGTTTACATAAAAAAAGAGAGTACTTCAAAATGAGAGAATCCTGCCATGGAAAAGACGACTGGGTGGACATAAAGTGGAAAGGAGGGGAAATAACTCACACCATGCAGCTGGACACCTTCAGCTGCGGGGTCTTTGTAATGCAGGTTTGATAGTTATATTTTCAGTAATGAATGGTTAGCTGTTATGTGACGATTAGGTCAAAAACTCTATTTTACTTTTTGGTGTAGATGGTCTGTAAAGCTTACAGATTTAAGTCTGATAGCATGAGATGAAAGTAGACAAACATCCGAGTGTGCGATATGAAGGCATAGTCAGTGGACATTCTGAACCTTGTTTGAGGTCACATGACCAAGGAGCTATTGAATTTTGAAATTTTAAAAAATTCATGTAAAATAATGTAAGATGAAAATGGACAAACTAAAGGGTGTGCAACGTATAGGCCCACTGAGTGGACATTCTGAACCTTGTTTGAAGTCACTAGGTCACATGACCAAGGAGCTGTTGAAATTCTAAATTTTGAAAAATTCATGTAAAAACGTGTGACATGAAAATGGACAAACTAAAGGGTGTGTAATATAGAAGGGTAGTCAGTGGACATTCTGAACCTTGTTTGAGTCCAGTAGGTCATATGACCAATGAGCTATTGAAATTAAAAAATGTAAATATATAATTTAAAATAGTGCAAGATGTAAATCGACAACAACAAAAAATGTGTGCAATGTGTGTCTATGCCATCGGGTTAGCTAGAAACAGTTTTTAAAGTTTTAGGAGTAGTGGTTAAATAGCTATTGAAATTTGAAACATTTGATTTGTCACTATGTTGACGGTCCCTAACTGCTGTTGGTGGAGGTAAGGAAAACTACAGGCGAATATCGTCGAATATCCAACCTGAAACTGTCTTTACCTCGGTTTTTTTGTGGGGGGAGAAAATAAGCCACATGGAGCGTATAATATGCCTATTGTTAAAACGGTATTACAAATGAGCCACACAAAAGCACTGGAATATGAAAATAAAACATTATTCATATATATTAATAGGCCACTAAATGTCCCCATCATCATAAAGAACAACGACATTCCCCTGAAACAGCCCAACATTTTAGCTTATGTATAGGCTACCTGAAGCCCATTTGACCATATTAACATTGCTACATGAGCAAGGCAGGGTTCTGTGTGTGGTGACATTCAGGCTTGCTAGGAGAATCAATATCCATTCATCCCAGTACGGATAAATGGAATGTAGCCACTGGTACCATTCAATTCTCTCTTACTGTTGGCAATAAAGAGATCTGTCAAGGAAAGCACCACTTGATCTGAGAGGTTTCGGCTGTTAAATCGCAGCGTTGACGCTATATGCAATTGCGTTATTCCCATTTCCAATAGGATGAATGAACTTTAAATAGTATCCAATCAGAGGAGAGCTCTCTGGCATATAAAAACCTAGCGAAGCTGATTCATTCTGGACACCATTATTAGCGTTGGTGTGTCGAGAAAAGGATTTGTGTGTCTTTCCCAAAGAAAAACGTCCTACGGTAGGTATTTTTTATTTATACGTTGTATAAATGCATAAGTATGTCATCATATTTGCAGAACTGTTAGGTGTCTAATGTGCTTTGTATTTAATACATGTGTTGGCTATATGATAATGGCAAAACGTTTGGAATATAGGCTGAACAAAGACTGGTATTTTAGACAGCATCTCGGGAAAGCGCATCTAACCCTAGAGAAATGGGGAGACGTCAGTGATTTGGTTTCACGCAAAACGATTAAATCGAACTGACATGTACAATATTTCATCCTGGTTAAAATCGTCTCAACTAGTATAGAGGGGTGTATTTTCCGTTTGGCATAGCAGTTTACAAGGAAGAGACCGCAAGGTCGTGGTCTATCTGCAAGGTCTTATCTGGTGCTGGACATTACGCATTCGGTATCTTCAAACTAATGTGAACAGTATGGCCTCGCACTGTAACCTACATATTTGGATTAACGTGGATGAATATGCATTCCCTTTATGTTGGACATTTTATATTTTAGAGAAAATAAATTGCTATATTTGGGCACTGATTGTATGTTGCGTGTACCCTCTCGGATTATGAGGAATTGGCACGCAAATGGCAGGAATTTGTTTGTTACCTCAAAAGCAGGTGTCGAAATAGCCTACCACTGCGTCACAATGCATACAGTAACTTACTATTAGTTATTTCTGTTCCTATTAGTTATTTCATTTGCCGGGTATAGGCTCTTGACCACTGACATCTCATCGTTTCATCCTTGCGCACAGGTGAACGCAGTCATGCCTTTCGGTGACACCCACAACAAACTGAAGATGAGCTACTCCACGGAGCAGGAGTACCCCGACCTCAGCCAACATAACAACCACATGGCCAAGGTGCTGACTCCAGAGATGTACGCCAACCTGCGGGACAAAGAGACTCCAAGTGGATTTACCGTGGATGATGTCATTCAAACTGGAGTTGATAACCCCGGTAAACAGCCCGAGTTTGCCTACGTTGGTCCTAAGCCGTCTGTTATGCCGCGTCGAGAGGGCGGAGGGTTTTAGCCTACCCACTCATCCGGTGCTTGGATTTTGCAATGTCAGCCATGTACCGAGTGAAAAACCTCCGCTGTTGAAACGGTGACCTTGTTACCAAGTGCCTGTGTTGTGGCCACTAATGCAATGTTCAGTATAATACTAGGAATTCATTATTTGTGGCCCTGTCGAGCGCATTGTTCCAGTTACCTATCAATGCATTAGGACTGACATGGGACCCATGGCCATACACCAATTTATTCCAATTTGTCACAGCAGCATCACCATGAAATTTGTTGAGCAAGGTCAAGTCCACTATTTGTCTGCAGGTGACATTACAGGCTAAATTGAGGCCTTGCATTTTATTCCCCTCTGTTGTTGGGTCACATGTCAATTTAACAGCAGAATTACTGACTTTGAATTGTAATGTAGGCCTTTCATTTGATCATGTCTATTGTGAGGCCCTACTACAACATCCAGTGTAAGCGGCAACCAGCGGAAGATGTGTACCGGTATGCACACTAGACCTGGGTTTAAATACTATTTCAAATACTTTCACATTTTGAGTAGTAGCGTATGTTTTTTTATTTTAAAATACAAGTAGTTGAATATTGGAATGTATTTGGAAATGCATGTGTAAGGTATTGGCATGCATTTAAAAAAAAACTAATATTTATACTCCCATGCATTTTAACTCGGGTCCTACATTGGGAGTATTTTAAATACATGTATTTGAAAACTCAAATACACAGAAAATAAGTATTTAAATGACAAATAATTCAATACAAATTATTTTAAACCCAGGTGTCCTGCAAACCTTAGTCACCTCAACTTAACATTGTTCTTAATCAGAACATGTACAGCATTATGAATGTTAACCCACATTTGTATTAATGCCCAATGGCTTCATTGTAGATCGTGTTACTCTGACAGCAGTTTGCATCTTAAGGGTGGCTAAAGCTAGTATTGGAACTAAGACCGATGTGACTGCTGGCACAGCTGACCAATTTTGTATAAAATTCCAAAACCAATTTCTGACGACCAATGGACAGCATTTTGTCAGTGAAATTTTCACTTGGATGGTGTCAACTGTTAGCACCATTGGCTGGCATTTTATTCCTTCACCTTGTCCCTGTTTTATTCCAGGCCACCCCTTCATCATGACGGTGGGCTGTGTGGCCGGAGACGAGGAGACGTACGAGGTGTTCAAGGAGCTGCTGGACCCCATCATCGAAGACCGCCACGGCGGGTACAAGCCCTCAGACAAACACAAGACTGACCTGAACCCAGATAACCTTGTGGTAAAGGCACACAATGTCCACACACTCTGAATCGCCTCACACCCTGATTCACCACATACACACTCCCAAGGTTGTCCTACATGAGTCAACAACTATTTGGGAAATTAATTTGAATTAATTTGTCAATGAAAATCCATATTGGGCATAATGGCCACACAATGCATTATTTTCAAACCTCCATGTAGCCCCAACCCTGGTTTAGTCGATGTCAAATGTCCATACCTGTTTGCTTTCATGCTAATTGCTAACACGACGGTTGTTGTTTTGGCAGGGTGGGGATGACCTGGACCCCAACTTCGTCCTGAGCTCCAGAGTGCGAACTGGCAGGAGTGTCCGCGGTTTCTGCCTCCCCCCACACTGCAGCCGTGGGGAGCGACGTGCCATTGAGAACATGGCAATCGAAAGTGTGTAACCGAGCCCTGTCCTCTTCAATGTCTTGAGTCCTGCTGCATGCCCTTTGTGACACTGCCCCCTGACAGCACTGAGTGGAACTGTCTTAATTATACTATTGAAGTCATGCCACACTGCAATTGACTTGCTGCTCTTGACTGGCATTGGTTAAGACTTAATTATTCTAGATGCGTTTTATATAATGGCAGTTGTGTAAAAAGTACCCAATTGTCAAAGTAAAGATACCTTCATAGAAAATGATTCAAGTGAAAGTCACCCAGTAAAATACTACTTGAGTAAAAGTATGTGGTTTTAAATGTACTTAAGTATCAAAAGTAAATGTAATTGCTGAAATATACTAAAGTATAAGGAATTTGGAATTATTTATATTAAGCAAACCAGACAGTAATTTATTTGCAGATAGCCAGGGGCACACCAACACGCCGACATAATTTAAGCATTTGTGTTTAGTGGGTCTGCCAGATCAGAGGCAGTAAGTGTAGTAAAGTAAAAGCAGTCACCCAAAAAATTACTTGGGTAGTACTTTGAAGTATTTTTACTTAAGCACTTTACACCACTGTGTAATTGAATCCTTAACTAAAATTGCCACTTTGCAAAAAATATAACTGCTTGATTGTTGGTCTAATCCTTACAAATATGCAATTTGCTTTATATTTGGTGAAAAAGGATGACCACTCATGTAGGCCTACTTGTTTTACCGACACATTTTTTTGCAGGTCTAGCCTCACTGGATGGGGACCTCAATGGCCAGTATTACGCCCTGAAGAACATGACAGACGATGAGCAGCAACAGCTGATTGACGACCACTTCCTGTTTGACAAGCCCGTGTCCCCCCTGCTGTTGGCGTCCGGGATGGGCCGTGACTGGCCTGACGGCAGGGGCATCTGGTGAGTTCCCCGGGCACCACAGCAGCGTTTTCTCCATGTAGACGTCAAATGGCTTCCTTTTCCTTTCATGATGGCAGATGAATAAAGGGACTTAGTCTGGCATTCAGCTTTTCTAGTGAATTCCTCCCATGGTCTGTCGGTGTTCATTAAGGAAGGCGCAAAAGTGCAGTAAAGGATAAAATGGTGCCGGAGAATGCTGACGTATTACGTGTCCCCAACCAATTGTTTTTATTTTTTATTTGCAATATTTCTAACTTTCTTTAAACTTATTTTGTACATGATGTTGCCGCTACCGTCTCTTATGACCAGAAAATAACTTCTGGACATCAGGACTGGGATTACTCACCACGGACTGGCAGAATACTCTTTTTCCTTTGACGAGCCCGACGCGAATGATTTACTGCTTTCTCGGGAACAGGCCCAGATCCCCATGATTAGCGTGAAGAGGAGGAGAAGGGGCCAGAGGGTGTACTGACTTCTGAGAATTTGTAGGCCATCGAATAAACCCCCACTTCCTTCCATTCTGCTAGCAAATCTGCAATCTTTGGAGAATAAAACTGATGACCAATGCAGAAGATTAAACTACCAACGGGACATTCAAAACTGTAATATCTTATGCTTCACGGAGTCGTGGCTGAACGACGACACTATCAACATGCAGCTGGCTGGTTATACGATGTACCGGCAGGATAGAACAGCAGCGTCTGGTAAGACTAGGGGGGGTAGTCTATGTATTTTTGTAAACAACAGCTGGTGCACTTTATCTAAGTCTTGAGCTATTGCTCGCCTGAGGTAGAGTATCTCATGATAAGCTGTAGACCACAGTATCTACCTAAAGTTCATCTGTATTTTTCATAGCCGTTTACATACCACCATAGGAGGCTGGCACTAAGACAGCATTGAATTAGCTGTATTCCGCCTTAAGCAAACAAGAAAACGCTCACCCAGAGGCGGTGCTCCTAGTAGCTAGGGACTTGAATGCAAAGAAGCTTACATCTGTTTTACCAAATTTCTATCAGCATGTTAAATGTGCAACCAGAAACTCTGGACCACCTTTACTCCACACACCGAGACGCATACAAAGCTCTCCATCGCTCTCCATTTGGCAAATCTGACCACAATTTTATCCTCCTGCTTACAAGCAAAAATTAGAGCAGGACGCACCAGTGACGAGCAATAAGTGGTCAGATGAAGCAGATGCTAAGCTACAGGATTGTTTTGTAGCACAGACTGGAATATGTTCTGGGATTCTTCGGATGATCACTGGCTTCATCGATGACATCATCCCCACAGTGACTGTACGTACATACCCCAACCAGAAGCCACCGATTACAGGCAACATCCACACTGAGCTGCCGCTTTCAAGGAGCAGGACTCTAACCCGGAAGCTTATAATAAATCCCGCTATGCCCTCTGAAAAACCATCACAGGCAAAGCGTCGATACAGGACTAAGATTGAAACGTACTACACCGGCTCTACCGCTTGTCGGATGTGGCAGGGCTTGCAAACCATTAGACTACAAAGGGAAGCACAGCTGAGAGCTGCCCAGTGGCACGAGCCTACCAGATGAGCTAAACTACTTCTATGCTCGCTTCGAGGCAAAGAACACTAAAATATGTATGAAAGCTCCAGCTGTTTCGGGAAGATTGTGTGATCACGCTCTCCGCAGCCGATGTAAGACCTTTTAAACAAGTCAAAATTCACAAGGCCACAGGGCACGACGGATTACCAGGATGTGTACTGCGAGCATGCACTGACCAACCTGCAAGCGTCTTCACTGATGTTTTCAACCTCTCCCTGTCTAAGGTAACCTGCCTACATGACTACCGGCACGTAGCACTCACGTCTGTAGCCACGAAGTGCTTTGAAAGGCTGGTCATGGCTCACATCAACACCATTATCTCAGAAACCCTAGACCCGCTCCAATTTGCATACAGCACCAACAGATCCACAGATGCGATATCTATTGCACTCCACACTGCTCTTTCCCACCTGGACAAAAGGAAAACCTATTTGAGAAATGCTACTCATTGACTACGGCTCAGCGTTCAACACCATAGTGCCCTCAAAGCTCATCACTACTGATCCTCAAAACAGGGCACCCTCAGGGGTACGTGCTCAGTCCCCTCCTGTACTCCCTGTTCACTCATGACTGCACGACTCCAATGCCATCAAGTTTGCAGATGACACCAGTGGTAGGCCTGATCACCGACAGCAACGAGACAGCCTATAGGGAGGTCAGAACTGGCCGTGTGGTGCCAGGACAACCTCTCCCTCAAAGTGATCAAGACAAAGGGGTGGCAGGTAGCCTAGTGGTTAGTTTTGGACGAGTAACGGAAGGTTGCAAGATCGAGTCCCTGAGCTGGCAAGGTGTAAATCTGTTCTACCCCTGAACAGCAGTTAATATCTCTGGGATATGTGGGCTAGCGTCCCACCGGCCAACGTCCAGTGACAATGCAGAGCTCCAAATTCAAATAACTATAAAAATTTAACTTTCATGAAATCACACATGCAATACACCAAATTAAAGCTACATGTGTTGTGAATCCAGCCAACATGTCAGATTTCAAAAAGGCTTTACGGCTAAAGCAAACGATGCTATCATCTGAGGACGGCACCCCAGTAAACACAGACAATCCTATTTCAACCCTCCAGGTGCGACACAAGACGCAGAAATAAAGATATAATTCATGCCTTGCCTTTGATGAGCTTCTTCTGTTGGCACTCCAATATGTCCCATAAACATCACAAATGGTCCTTTTGTTCGATTAATTCTGTCAATATATATATATCCAAAATGTCAATTTATTTGGCGCGTTTGATCCAGAAAAACACCGGTTCCAACTTGCGCAACGTGACTACAAAATATCTCATAAGTTACCTGTAAGCTTTGTCCAAACATTTCAAACTACTTTTGTAATACAACTTTAGGTATTTTTTTAACGTAAATAATCAATCAAATTCAAGACTAGATCTGTGTTCAATACCGGAGGAAAACAAAGTGTAGCTAGCTTTCAGGTCACGCACCTCTAACAAAGATTACACTTCCCTCGAGCCTCATTCTGAACAGTGCTACTTCTTCATTTCTCAAAGGAAAAACCTCAAACAATTTCTAAAGACTGACATCCAGTGGAAGCGATAGGAACTGCAAGAAGGTCCCTTAGAAATCTGGATTCCCAATGAAAACCCATTGAAAAGTGACCTCAAAAAATATATAAAAAATAATTCTGAATGTTTTGTCCTCAGGGTTTCGCCTGCCAAATAAGTTCTGTTATACTCAGACGGGATTCAAACAGTTTTAGAAACTTCAGTGTTTTCTACAAATCTACTAATAATATGCATATCTTAGCTTCTGGGCCTGAGTAGCAGGCAGTTTACTTTGGACACGTTTTTCATCCGGACGTGAAAATACTGCCACCTATCCCAGGGAAGTTAACCCACTGTTCCTAGGCCGTCATTGAAAATAAGAATTTGTTCGTAACTGACTTGCCTAGTTAAATAAAGGTTTAAAAAAAAAAGTGGACTACAGGAAAGACGACCGAGCACGCCCCCATTCTCATCGAGGCTGCAGTTTGAGAGCTTCAAGTTCCTTGGTGTCCACATCCGCAACAAAATAACATGGTCCAAGCACACTCCTCAGGAGACTGAAAATATTTGGCATGGGTCCTCAGTTCCTCAAAATGTTCTACAGCTGCACCATCGAGAGCATCCTGACTGGTTGCATCGCTGCCTGATATGGTAACTGCTCGGCTTCTGACGGTGTAGTGCGTACGGCTCAGTACATCACTGGGGCCAAGCTTCCTCCTATCCAGGAACTATACCAGGCGGTGTCAGAGCAAGGCCTTAAAAATTGTCAAAGACTCCAGCCACCCTAGTCATAGACTGTTCTCTCTGACCGCACGGCAAGCGGTACCGGAGCGCCAAGTCTAGGTCCAAGAGGCTTCTAAACAGCTTCTACCCCCAAGCCATAAGACTCCTGAACATCTAATCAAATGGCTACCCAGACTATTTGCATTCCCCACTTATTTACACCGCTGGTTCTCTCATCTATGCGTAGTCACTTTAATAGCTCTGTACATATTACCTCAACGAGCCGGTGCCACCGCACATTGACGCTGTATATAGTCTCGCTATCGTTATTTTACTGCTGCTCTTTAATTACTTGTAACTTTTTCTGATTCTTATCTGTATTTTTTAAATGTATTGTTCGTTATGGGCTCGTAAGTAAGCATTTCACTAAGGTCTACCTACGCCTGTTGTCTTCGGTGCATGTGCCAATAAAATGGATGCTTGTTGACCGCTTCAATGGTCAAAATTCACTGGAGGCCCCATCTACGATTCTTCAATCCACATTATACTCAAACGGGGGTGGTCAACCCTGTTCCTGAACAGTTATGAGTCATCTAATTATTAGAACCAGGTGTGCTAGATTAGGGTGAGTGTGAATACCTACAGGATGTTAGCTCTCCAGGAACCGGGTTGGCGTGCCCTGCTCTAAAATAGTGATATGCAGTTGTGTTCTCTGATGTTGTGGGTCAATTAAAGGAGGCTCTGGGTCGAAGTTCCTCTAGGTACAGATCTAGGACAAGCTACCCTCCCCGAATCCTAACCATTAGTGGTGGATATTTTTTTTTATCTACCCAAGATCAGCGTCTGACTAACTTCACCCTACACTGGAGTACCAGCTGGAGGGTGCCGTCAGTGATAATAAACATGATCGTTATGTATAATGGCGTCTCATTCCAGCCAATGTTGAACTAATATGTTGATTTTTGTTGACAGGCACAATGATGGCAAGACCTTCCTGGTCTGGGTGAATGAGGAGGACCATCTGCGAGTCATCTCTATGCAGAAGGGCGGCAATATGAAGGAGGTGTTCCACCGCTTCTGCACAGGCCTCACAAAGGTGTGTCATAAACTGTTGCAAAAAAAGGGGGAAACCTTTTAAACTTGAACAGTCCCCCAACACTGCAGTTGCTTTCTCAACACAACTTATAACCTTTGGCCCCTTACCTCCCTGTTTCCTCTGACCACTTCAGATTGAGAGCCTGTTCAAGGACAAGGGCCATGAGTTCATGTGGAACGAGCACCTGGGCTACGTGCTCACCTGCCCCTCCAACCTGGGCACAGGGCTGCGCGCCGGCGTGCACGTCAAGCTGCCCAACATGAGCAAGCACGAGAAATTCAGCGAGGTCCTCAAGAGGTTGAGGCTGCAGAAGCGCGGCACAGGTATGTACATTTTCAATACACCAATTCTATTAGGAAATGTAGATGGGGCATTCTGTCTAGCAGTTATTGGGATTAAGTGAACGTCGAGCAGATCTGGAATAGTCTCTCTACGTTTGATTTATTAACCAATGTTTGTTACTGTAGCCTGGTAAAAACATTGTGCATTCAAGATGTCAATGTTTAATTGAATCGGAATCCATGTACTTAAATTGACAGTTATACTAATCCAACATGCCTCTAAACCTTTGGCTGTAACTGGCTACAATTCTCCTAAATGTGGATAACACTTTCCACTAGGTCTTAAAACTTCTTATGGCTGCAAGCCAGTGAAAGTGCTGGGCGCCAAATTCAAACAACAGAAATCTCATAATTAAAATTCCTCAAACATACATGTATCGTATACCATTTTAAAGGTCATCTTGTTGTTAATCTCACCAAGGTGTCCGATTTTCAAATAGGCTTCACAGCGAAAGCACCACAAACGATTATGTTAGGTCAACGCAAAATCACAGACAAACAGTCATTTTTCCAGCCAAAGACAGGAGTCATAAAAAGCAGAAATGGAGAAAATGAATCACTAACCTTTGATCTTCATCAGATGACACTCATAGGACTTCATGTTACACAATACATATGTTTTGTTCGATAAAGCTCATATTTATATCCAAAAACCTCAGTTTACATTGGCGCCATGTTCAGAAATGCCTCCAAAATATCCGGAGAAATTGCAGAGAGCCACGTCATAACACAAATACTCATCATAAACTTTGAAAGATACATGTTTTACATAGAATTAAAGATACACTTGTTATTAATGCAACCGCTGTGTCAGATTTCAAAAAGCTTTACGGCAAAAGCACAATATTCAATCTGAGAACCGCGTTCAGCCACAAAAGGAAGCCATACAGTTAACCGGCAAATTGTGCAGTCAACAAAACTCATAAACATTATAAATCTTCACTTACCTCTGCTGATCTTCGTCGGAATGCACTCCCAGGACTCCCACTTCCACAAGAAATGTTCGTTTTGTTCGGTAATATCCATTTATGTCCAAATAGCTATTTTTGTTAGCGTGTTTTAAACAAATCCAAAGTCAGGAAGCGCGTTCACTAAAAGCTGACAATGTCCAGAAGTTCCGTAACAGTCAGTAGAAACATGTCAAACAATGTATTGAATCAATCTTTAGAATGTCTTTAACAAATCTTCAATAAAGTTCCAACCGGAGAATTACATTGACTTCAGATGTGCGATGGAACAGAGCTCCATGTGAACGCGCATGGCCAGGTCATGGTAGACCTGACTATTTCCTGTCTCCTTCGGCCCCACTTCACAGTAGAGGCATGAGACAAGGTTCTAAAGACTGACATCTAGTGGAAGTCGTAGGAAGTGCAAACTCATCCATATCCCACTGTGTTCAATAGGGGCTGTGTTGAAAATCGACCAACCTCAGAATTCCCACTTCCTGTTTGGATTTTTTTTCTCAGGTTTTTGCCTGTTATACTCACAGACATCATTCAAACAGTTTTAGAAACTTCAGAGTTTTCTATCAATACGAATAATATGCATATATTAGCAACTGGGACTGAGGAGCAGGCAGTTTACTATGGGCACCTCTGTGCACCTTTCATCCAAGCTACTCAATACTGCCTCTGCAGCCATAAGAAGTTAACTGTCCACTGAATAGGGCCAGGATGGCCAACTCTCCTCCTGGGGAGCTACACTGCTGTGGGATTTTGATTCAGCCCTACTCCTATTTTGGCTAAGTAGCTGCTCCTCGGGCCTCATAACTGTACACCACTTCTGAAAAGACTGCACACGTACAAAAGTACTGAGATTTATAAACTTCGTGCACGCCCGTTATAAATCAGACTTGTCCTGAAACTGCATGTGTGAACAAGCATTAAAACACTGCCTGAAATGCCCATCTTTCCCTTTTTTATGGTGACAACACAGCACATCTCTCTGGATGTATTGGAATTAGGCCAAGGCGGTTTCTAAAGGCAATGGTCAACTACATCAAATGTCTCTCTGGAGGTGTTGGAATTAGGCCAACTACATCAAATGTCTCTCTGGAGGTGTTGGCAGAATGTTTTAAACTTTTAGTTACGTTTGCTCTGACAGTTCCTGAAAAACGATTTGCAAATTGTTGAGGACCTGTAAACATGGTTGTGTTTAGTTTTCCCGACCCTAAATATACTGCACTGCCTGCAAATTCTGAAACATTGTCTATGTTGAATTTTAAACTACAGTAGGCCTACTTAGTGGTAGTCTACACACTTCAAAGCAAAAAGTCAACTCTGTTCATTTGCATTCTACTGTATTATAAATCACACTCCCTTTTCTGATGCATAGAGCAAAACACTTCAAATAATAGCTTATCTAACCCAATTTAAATGAGGGATGCCCATGGTAATTTGTAGGCTAAAGCTTGTTCTGCAATGGTTATGACAATTATGTTTATTAATGAAATATTGTTTACGTGATACATTTGCAATTACAGTAGGCTAAGATGTGCAGTACCCTAAAATGTAAGGTGAACCTTCTGTTCTACCTTTAAACTGCGCTTGATTGGATTGCATGGACCTAATACCACTCATGGGCTGCCAGTTGGGGAACCCTGGTCTAAAGTCTGCAGGAAGCTAAGCACATTCTCGTGTCAAATTCCATTTTATAAACGCTAACTTTTGAGTGAACTGGAGCATGCATATTTGTGTATTTTGTGCATAAGCAACATTTGAGGCCCCAGGACTTAGATTACAGTAGCTGAAAGGTGTTAAAGTAGGGCTGCCTGGAACTAAAACCTGCATACCCACTGGCTCTCCAGGAGCAGGATTGGCCGATCACCCCTAGTTGCGGAGAAGCCAACCGTATCCAGCACCATTTGGCTCAGCTTTTCTTTGGTACCCCCCCCCCCCCCCCCCAGGTGGTGTGGACACTGCAGCGGTAGGCGGTGTCTTCGACATCTCCAACGCAGACCGTCTGGGCTTCTCCGAGGTGGAGCTGGTGCAGATGGTTGTCGACGGCGTCAAGACCCTTGTTGAGATGGAAAAGCGTCTGGAGGGCGGCCAGTCCTTCAACGACCTGATGCCCGACCAGAAGTGAACACGCTCTCTCAAACATTCTTACCTCTCACCTCGTCACCAATATCTCCCCCTTGTCTCCATAAAGTCTTAACTACATCAAGGAAATGCACTCTGCCCGACACGTTTAGTGGCACAAAAGTTAGATGAGTCTTCATCTGCGTGATGAAGGATTTTGTATCAAATGCAAACTTTTTGCTAAATGTTTGCGGATGGATATTAACACCTGAAATAAAAGTATCTGTGGCCCATGGAATGTGCTTGTTGTGTTTGTCACTTTGAGCATGTGATTTGTTTGGACATTGTCATGAATTAGTCCTTTCTAATACTTTCTCTGTGCTTAATTACACTTGCCTACTGTAGCTCAATTGACAAAGGGAAATTCTGATGCAATTCCTTTTATGCCATTTTGTCTCCATTTATTCTGACCTTTAACTTAAGCATAATAGCATGCTATTTGTAGGGAGTGGAAACCAAATGCATAGTGTCTATAGATGCATTTCATTCTGACTGAATTCCCTTAGTGTACTACCTTCTGTGCAAATGTTACCCTTCCAATGAGCTTATCATATAAACTACAATGCGAAAAGTACGGTTTACTTCACTTTTAATCATTTCAGCACAGGTAACAGCCGTTTAGTCTTGTTTTTCATTCTTCCACTCCACAAATCACTTAAACTATTTCTTTATTTCCCATGGGCTTCGCCAGAGTACCCCCTAGTGGCTGGAATACAACTATACTAAGCCTTACACAATCAAACTTTGAACAATGTTGTCCAACCTGTCAGTTCCAAGAGGAACATCTACCTTTTTCCTGAATAGCAATAGCGCTTGTAAATTAGAGAATGGTGCTACGTAAATGAGTAAGCCATTTGGTTAAGAGGATTGTAAATATTACAATTGTTTTGGCTCCATTTTAACACTGGAGACATGTGAAACAGGTCATACTGCAACATGCATGTCACCTCTTCCACAGAGGTTTATGAAATGCTGGTCTAAACTTGGAATGAAATTGAGACCCAAACTATTGGCTTCTGTAGCCATGTGCAAATGACAGTAAAGCACCAAACCTAGTTTATTTGTTTTAATTATCCCCAGACTTAATGTTTCGTTAAATATTAGTCATTATCGGTAGCCACCGTCAGTTAAACCTACATGTCACTGACTTGTTCATTTACATTTCTGTGTTTTTTTTTGTTGTGGTTCCTGAGGATTGCTAGCAATGGTGAATCATATTAGGCTAAAGTATTTAGTTGCGCAATTTGGGACATGTAGCTGATTTGAATCATTACGGAACGCAGACCATAAGTAGCAGTTTAAACCTGGAGCCTGGTTCACTACGACTGGCCCATTGTCATAACGGGACCATCATTGAAGATTATTAGGGTTGAGTTATACGACTACTGTTCAACCCCTATTGTACACTTCTCACCTTCCAATATTTCATGACTTGAACGATTGAATGTTAACTTCCAGGATGAATCAAACCCTAAATAATATACACGATCAGTATTTTTAATCTACCAATTGGTGAAGACAGTTTACATTGTCTTAATATTTTAAACCGTTCTCTCCATAAGTTAGAATTAAAAAGTACACCAAATTTAAAGGGATGGCTTTAGATACTTACTGAATCTGTTGGCCAGAAAGTGGGGTTTTAAGCGGTTTAATTGTCTTCAGCGCATGTAAGAATCATGCCTGTTACGCATCTGCAGAAGTTAAGTCGGAATACTAACTACTGAAATGTACGCCTTAAGTCTGAATCGGCCCACAATAGAATAGTCATAACTGTAAATCCTGCCCATTTGGCACTACGCGCAGGCTAGAGCAACCACTCAAAGTATTTGAACCCAGGTCTTGAGTCAGAGTAGCATCACTACTCTGGACGGTTCTGACATATGTGGACAACTATTTATACCTAGGTGTCTGGTTAGACTGTAAATTCTCCCAGACTCACATTAAGCATCTCCAATCCAAAGTTAAATCTAGAATCGGCTTCTTATTTCGCAACAAAGCCTCTTTCACTCATGCTGCCAAACATACCCTCGTAAAACTGACTATCCTACCGATACGTGACTTCGGCGATGTCATTTACAAAATAGTTTCCAACACTATACTCAGCAAATTGGATGCTGTCTAGCACAGTGCCATCCGTTTCGTCACCAACGTCGCATATACCACCCACCATTGCGACCTGTATGCTCGCGTTGGCTGGTCCTCGCTACATACTCGTCGCCAAACCCACTGGCTCCAGGTCATCTATAAGTCTTTGCTAGGTAAAGCCCCGCCTTATCTCAGCTCACTGGTCACCATAGCAGCACCCACCCGTAGCACGCGCTCCAGCAGGTATATTTCACTGGTCACCCCCAAAACCAACACCTCCTTTGGCCGCCTTTCCTTCCAGTTCTCTGCTGCCAATGACTGGAACGAATTGCAAAAATCACTGACGTTGGAGACATATCTCCCCCACTAACTTCAAGCATCGGCTGTCAGAGCAGCTTACCGATTGCTGCAGCTGTACATAGCTCAACTATCTACCTCATCCCCATATTTCTTTTTTTCTGCTCTTTTGCACCCCATTATTTCTACTTGCACATCATCTGCACATCTATCACTCCAGTGTTATTTGCTAAATTGTAATTACTCTGCCACTATGGCCTATTTATTGCCTTACCTCTTCCATTTACACACACTATACAGATTTTCTATTGTGTTATTGATTGTACGTTTGTTTATCCCATGTGTAACTGTGTCGCACTGCTTTGCTTTCTTGGCCATGTCACAGTTGTAAATGAGAACTTGTTCTCAACTGGCCTAACTGGTTAAATAAAATGTAACATTTTTTAGTTTGAATAATTTTATAGGATTAGTTCTCATTCTTAAGCCTTGTTAAGAATGTTAATAGTTGAATGCTCACCCTTGACTAATTGTTTCGATAAGATTTTGACATATCTAGCTACAACATGTTGGTATCCACTGAACCATATGATCTGAGAATCTATTCATATTTATAGCCAAACTGTTTAACGTAACATAACTGCCTTCAGTCTGGACCACGATTATTGTTAGCATGTGTAATACTGCTGTGTACTCTATAGCTCGTCAGGACCAGCTGGAGACCCCTGTCATACAGTGACACCTAGTGGTCCCATTTATGGTAACACTTTCTTACCCACTGTAGCCAAAGTATTAAGACATCTGTTAAATACAAACCAGCTCAGTAACATAAGATAGGCGTGTAGCTGTGAGCACAGTTCACTCAATGACTCAGGAATGCGTCCCAAATGGAGCCTTATGTCTTATTCCAACTGGGCCCTGTTCAAAAGAAAATGCATTAAAGGGGATAGGGTGCCATTGAGGACTCACCCACAGCCCTGCTAAAAGACCGACAACTGATGGGGCCAGAAACCTACAATTTAGAGTCATGGAGCTGTTCTTGAATACGGTGATCTAAACAGTGGCATAGATCTACAGTACATCGTAAGATCTACACATGCTTATCCAGATATCAGGTCATTGAAAGCGGAGCAATAGGCATTATATTTCGATTCCCAATCTGCGACACTGCATCCATTTTTGGACTTTAAAATGCATGATACATACCCATTGATTCTTGAAGAATATAACTTAAATTCCCCATGAGCTTAGTTCAACTGTCGTACTCCATCAGAACCCAAAATATGCCTGTTTTCTGTTTGTAAACGCACTGTATAGACTCAAAGTATGGTTAAAACTATAATTTTTAAATCATGGATGGTCAGTCCCCGCTTGCGTAATTTAATGGTACAAATTAATCAATGTGGCATGAACACAACCAGTCATGATGGTTTCAACTGATTGTCAAACAAAACACTTAAAGTAGGCTATCTGTGCATGTTCGTCCACTCCAAAATAATCCAAACAGTGCAATGCATGTACACTCGTGCCATTTAAAGAATTTTAAACATGTCTATTTCCAAACACAAAGTGTGCCCAATGACATTCTTGCTGACAAATGTACCTTTTTTTTTGTAACCTAAAATGGGCCTGAAACTGTCCCGGGATGGTCACCCTCACACATGGTCAATTATCGTGACTGGGCTAAAAATGTGTAATAGGCCTATTACCATAAAATTCAAATAGGCCTACAGATAGCTAGTGGTAAAAAAAAATAATTTGGTTGATAAACTCTGATTGCCGGTCCCGTGATCTTACGCTCCATATACTTTCAATGCATTTTTCTGAAAAGGGAGGGTCAACTGCGTTCAGTTGTGTTTACCCTCCATTAGGCCTACACCATTGCCGGAAGATTACCCTCTAAACTGATGCAGTTTTACACACGCAGAACAGGTAGCCTACATTAATATAACACAAGTTGAATTCAAATGTGTTTACACCCTAATTCAGGAGTTGAATGCTTGTCTTCACAGATTGTGTGACATAAAAGACTACCTTTCTTTCCTTACATTAATGACAGTGTTATTTGTCATTATTAAGCATTTAACAATTGAATTAGAACCCTGTACGATTCCTGGATCTTGGAGATGTCGGAAAACGCATTGTAACTATGCCTATGTAACATTTCATTATGTTTCTCTGTGAAAACAGTTCTCATGGGCACCCAAGTCCAAAATAATGAAGGCCTACGCCATTGCAAAATCAATGGCTTCTAACCGAAAGAGTCAACTATCACCAATGTTGGGATGTTTTGGATGCGCATTGGTGTCTAGCCAAAGGCTAGTTGTCTAGTGATATTGGCGACCATCATCAGCTGATCCAGGAAAGAAAACAAATATTGATAGAAAATAAAGTTAAATAAATGGTCTATTTCTGGCCACATTTAGGGGAGCTAATATCTCATTCGTGGAAGCTGAACCCCCCCTGGCTCCCCTGTACTTTGCCCCTGATCAGTCCTTGCATCCATTGTCTCGGTCTATGAATTTGAGTTGGTCTCCAGCTCCATCCCTTAATTTTTTACTAAAACAGTGGCAGGGTTTCTGCTTTGTTATTGATGAAACCGCAGATGGCCCCTTTAATGCCTTTTCAGTGTCATTGAAGGCACTTTTCAACCTTCATTACTGCAATAGATAACATGGAAAAATATAAAAGATCTCACATTACCCGCATCCTTTTTTCAAAACTATAGTCACATAATATAGCATTTTCATCTAAAACTTTATTGACCAAATAGCTTTTGCAAGAGAGAATATGGTCACTTCATTTCTAAAGCGACTTCTGAAGTCAACACATTCGTTAGGTGTCCCATGCGGGAAACGAACCCACAACCCTTGAAGATGCCATGGCTTCAGTCAGACACAGAGGCTAGTCACTGAAGGTATTTTAATAGAGACACGTGTTAAACTTACCCGGTGATGAATGAGTTAACACTAATTCCACAGCTCTGGGCTCAATAAAAAAAAACAAGGAAGTATATCAATATGCAGCTGTTGCAAAACTAAGGTATATTATTTACATTCCCCCCCAAAAAAACCGTGCCAACGTTTTTAGGAAGGTGGAAGTGAATACTGAAGGCCTGAATATGGCCGTGGTTGATCTTCGATCTGTTCCAGGAATGGCCGACCACATCTGAACCGGCCCAGGTG
This sequence comes from Salvelinus alpinus, assembly GCF_045679555.1. Taxonomy (NCBI): domain Eukaryota; kingdom Metazoa; phylum Chordata; class Actinopteri; order Salmoniformes; family Salmonidae; genus Salvelinus; species Salvelinus alpinus. The sequence continues at coordinate 41,332,615 of NC_092093.1, read as the reverse complement.
GGTGGGACCAGATAGAAGGGGGCATTTCAGTAATATCTGAGAAGAGAACCGTTGAAACAATTATGGTAACAAAGGGGGAAAAAAACTAAATATGCAGATATGCCAGGAAGGAAAATCTTCCCTGAAGTCTTTTTTTGTAGCGAGTGACCCAGTCCCATGATACTTTGCAACAATCCCCCATTTTAAATCGTGGGTCTGCCGAAATGTGTCATCCTCCAGGCCCTGCTTTCTGGAGTGGGTGACCCCGTACAGCAGAGGCTTAGCTGGGTCCATACATTGCATTTATGCTGTTATCACATGGATGAACAACCGGTTCAAATCATAGAATGAAAGTGTGTGTGCAAGTGTGTAGAAGCTAGCTAAGTAAGGGTAGAGGGCGCAAACTGCCAAAATTAACAGTATTTGACAATAATACCGTAACTACTTGTGCAATTAGCTAGGCTATCCAACCACTCGTATCTGGCAGCCATATTCTCTTGGCAAGAGGAATTCTGGGTACTCTGTAAGAGGGGGAAGGAGTCCATTTTTAATGTTCTTCCTCCACTCCCTCCCTTGTATGAGAGTTTAAACTCCCAATGGGGAGGCATCTTCCAGACAAGGGCTCTCCAACCCTGTTCCTGGAGAGCTACCTTCCGGTAGGTTTTCAATCCAACCACAGTTGTAACTAACCTGATGTAAGCTAATCAACCAGCTAATTATTAGGGTTGTAGCAAAAACCTACAGGATGATAGCTCTCCGGGAGCAGGCTTGGAGAGCCCTGTTCCAGAGCCACAATGGCAATAATGCGTTCGGCAAAAAAACAAGACAACTAAATGTCAATGTCAGACCAACGTCCCGACAGCTCAAGACCACCTCTCACATCATCAACAATGATAATGCTCCAAAGACGCAGGAAATGATTGCCAAAAGCTATACATAGTTTTCAATACATACTTTGTAAGTGTCTTGGAGGAAAACCGTTGTGAATTTGCGACTTAAGTTTTTTTTATAACGACTGTACGGCTCGTTCAGTCCATTTTGAAGCGCTTTCTTTCCCCCACGTTACGCAGCCTCCTTTAGTCCTGTCAAATACAACTCTGGACCTCAAAGCCAGTTCCACCGCATGTTTTCATTGTTCCCCTCTAATCAGGGACTGATTTAGACCTGGGACACAAGATTGGGTGCAATTATTTATCATCAGGTAGAACAGAAAACCAGCAGGCTCCGGCCCTCATAGGGTAAGAGTTGAATATCCCTGCTTTAGTCTATTTCAAATCGCAAGATTTTACCTGCTCGCTCAACACTCCCCCACCCTCGTATCTTTAGGAGGCCCTACAACTTGAGCTCGTTGGCGATTTTGGACGCAATGTTCTTAAAGGCGATGGATGTGCCCGAGATCCGCTTGAAGCGCACACCGTTGAGTGAGAGTCGCGGCAGCTTGCACACTTCCATCTCCCACTGAACCAGGCTCTCGGCGTGGCCGTCACCGTGCACACATAGCAGCAGGAAGCGCTCGCGCTGCTCGTAGTCACAGCTGTTGGCGTCCAGCACCTTGCGGATCTCGCTCATCATGTCGTGGGGCTCCATGGACGATGTGGTCTTCATGCTCCAGGTGAAGCGGAGGGAGCGTGGCTTGGTGTCCTTGGGGTGTTGGCCGTGGGGGGGCTGAGGCTGCTGCTGGTCCTCCTGATCACCTGACATGTTGCGACTGCCGGGGAGGAGAGGAGTTAGTTAGAGGGGTGGAGATGGAGGGGTGTGTGTGTGTGAGAATCTATGCATCTGCCTAAGTGAGTTTTGAAATCAAGTACCAATGTGTCTAAATATGTAACATGATCAAAGGTGTGTAGTGGATCACCTGTTCACACATTTAATTTAGCCTGCTCATGAATATCTTACAGGCTACAACACCATATCGACACGTGGCACTGAGTGTACAAAACATTAAGAACACCTTCCTAATATTGAGTTGCACTCCCCCCTTTGCCCTCAGAACCACCTCAATTCATCAGGGCATGGACTCTACAAGGTTTCGAAAGCATTCCACAGGGATGCTGGCCCATGCTTTCCACAGAGGTGTCAAGTTGGCTGGATGTTCTTTTGGTGGTGGACCATTCAGTGTGGAAAAACACAGTGTTTCAGACATAAACCGGTGCGCCTGGCACCTACTACCATACGTCGTTCAAAGGGACTTAAATATTTTGTCTTGCCCATTCACCGTCAATGGCACACATACACAATCCATGTCTCTAGGCTTAAAAATCCTTCTTCCCCTTCATCTACGCTGATTTATGTGGATTTAATAAGGGATCATAGCTTTCACCTGGTCAGTCTGACATGTTTTGTACACTCAGTGTATATAAGCAGACACTGGTGACAGATTCATTTTAACGTCATTGGTGCATTTACACCCCACGTCCATACAGCGGCACTCTTGTGTACTTTCAACAGGCAGTCATGCAGTGGGGGGGACACAAAGGCAATTTCACAATACATCTAGTGACATGCACAAGAATGCAGACCTCACTTCTGCATGCAGGCAAGGCAGAAAATCATTTGCCACTAATCAAAATAATTCCAACACATGAAATAGAGCATTATGTTCAACCAGAACCGTTGTTCTACATGGGCAAGGTAATGCCATTGACTCAAATTAAAGTCTGCTCCCATTACACTGGTTCGCATTAATGAGTTTCACCATTAGATGTCAGTAAAAAACAGGAATTCAAAATTGAGGGAGAGTCAGGGCTGTCCTCTGTTGGACTCCAAGCCACTCTTATAATGGTCCTATTGGAGACAGCAGTATCTCTACACATACAGAGAACCAGTGTACATGTTCAGCACTGTGCATAGCAAAATAGATCAGCGTGATAAAATCCGTATTTTTTTTGCCTGATTCCATTGTTTTCCCAAATTCTGTTTTCTCAGTTTTGTTTGTCCAGGTTTCCGTTTATCATTAACATTGTCACTAACAGCTACATAGCATATAGTCGTGGCCAAAGGTTTTGAGAATGACACAAATACATTTTCAGTCTGCTGCCTCAGTTTGTATGATGGCAATTTGCATATACTCCAGAATGTTATGAAGAGTGATCGAATTAATTGCAAAGTCCCTCTTTGCCATGCAAATTAACTGAATCCCACAAAAACATTTCCACTGCATTTCAGCCCTGCCACAAAAGGACCAGCTGACATGTCAGTGATTATCTCGTTAACACAGGTGTGAGTGTTGACGAGGACAAGGCTGGAGATCACTCTGTCATGCTGATTGAGTTCGAATAACAGACTCAAAGCTTCAAAAGGAGGGTGGTGCTTGGAATCATTGTTCTTCCTCTGTCAACCATGGTTACCTGCAAGGAAACACATGCTGTCATCATTGCTTTGCACAAAAAGGGCTTCACAGGCAATGATATTGCTGCCAGTAAGATTGCACCTGAATCAACCATTTATCGGATCATCAAGAACTTCAAGGAGAGCGGTTCAATTGTTGTGAAGAAGGCTTCAGGCACCCAAGAAAGTCCAGCAAGCGCCAGGACCGTCTCCTAATGTTCATTCAGCTGCGGGATCGGGGCACCACCAGTACAGAGCTTGCTTAGGAATGGCAGCAGGCAGGTGTGAGTGCATCTGCACGCACAGTGAGGCGAAGACTTTTGGAGGATGGCCTGGTGTCAAGAAGGGCACCAAAGAAGCCACTTCTTTCCAGGAAAAACATCAGGGACAGACTGATATTCTGCAAAAGGTAAAGGGACTGGACTGCTGAGGACTGGGGTAAAGTCATTTTCTCTGATGAATCCCCTTTCCGATTGTTTGGGGCATCCGGAAAAAAGCTTGTCCGTAGAAGACAATGTGAGCGCTACTGTCAGTCCTGTGTCATGTCAACAGTAAAACATCCTGATACCATTCATGTGTGGGGATGCTTCTCAGCCAAGGGAGTGGGCTCACTCACAATTTTGCCTAAGAACACAGCCATGAATAAAGAATGGTACCAACACATCCTCCAAGAGCAACTTCTCCCAACCATCCAGGAACAGTTTGGTGATGAACAATGCCTTTTCCAGCATGATGGAGCACCTTGCCATACGGCAAAAGTGATAAGAAAGTGGCTCGGGGAACAAAACATCGATATTTTGGGTCCATGGCCAGGGAACTCCCAAGACCTTAATCCAATTGAGAAGTTGTGGTCCATCCTCAAGAGGCGGGTGGACAAACAAAAACCCACAAGTTCTGACAAACTCCAAGCATTGATTATGCAAGAATGGGCTGCCATCAGTCAGGATGTGGTCCAGAAGTTAATTGACCGCATGCCAGGGCAGATTGCAGAGGTCTTGAAAAAGAAGGGTCAACACTGCAAATATTGACTCTTTGCATCAACTTCATGTAATTGTCAATAAAAGCCTATAACACTTACGAAATAAATGCTTGTAATTATACTTCAGCATTCTATAGTAACATCTGATAAAAATATCTAAAGACACTGTGAGGCAGCAGACTTTGTGAAAATTAATATTTGTGTCATTCTCAAAACTTTTGGCCAAGACTGTAGACTTGACATACCCCGCACACAACACACAGAGATGGGCATTCCTGTGCCGTTTACGAAAAAAAACTGAATCACTTATTAGTTTTGTTCATCTCTTATGATTAACTTGGCGAATTAATTTTCAATACATTTACTTTATGTCCTACTAAGTTCAATACATTTTAATTGATTAAAATCGTGCAGTCGTGCCTGCTGCCATTCCATTTTAATTCCATGATTCCGTACATGTTTTCCACAATGCAGATTTAATAGGGCCCTACTCAAGATAGAACCCAAAACCCCAGGCACGACTGGAGTGGAGACCCAGGATGGCAGAGCAGATGCCTGGGTTGACTATACATTAGGTTGGAGGGGATAAGAGATGAAGGTGGAAGAAAACACTGATGATTTTAAGTATTCCGTCTCACCTTGAACCCTCCAACCTCCCGTTTCTCTCAAAATCTGCTGGGCTTCTGAGATATGGAGGCGTGAGAGAACACAGAGATAAAAGAGGAAGAAAGACATGGAGAGAGAAAATCTGATCTTACAGTCCAGTTAAAAAGAGAGCAGATCAAAAATACTGATACAGAAGGGGGAAAGACACATTTTAGGTATTAGGAAATGAGAGAGAGAGAGAGGAAAAGAAGGGGAAAAGACAGTATTGACAGGAAGGCAGTGTTAAACTGTATCTACTCCATAAAGGACCATGCCTAATGGCACGTCTGGTAGTCGGACATTTCACACCACCAGTATAGGACGTGCAAACAGCAGAGAAGTCCTGTGAGTTGTGATGAAACAAAAGGCAGATGCTGTGTGTCAGTGCTGAACTTCCTGTCCTCAATATTGCCATGCAGCTCCAGCCAGTTTGATCACCTATATACATTCTCTTTGGCAATGGGAAGGAAAAACAAAGGGAGTACAAAAGAGTGAAGAGAGACTGTTTGTTTTGTGGGGGTGTTTGGTTGAGGCGTGCAGGCAGCTGTGTGTGAGTTCAGATAAATACTTTAAGCCATATTCACACACTCAAGTGCAGATACAGTACATTCGGAAAGTATTCAGACCGCTTGACTATTTCCACATTTTGTTACGTTAAAGCCTTACTCTAAAATGTATTAAATAGTTGCTTCCCCTCACCATTCTACACACAATACCCCATAATGACAAATCCAAAACAAATTTTTGCCCCCCTAAAAAATGAAATATCACATTTACATAAGTATTCAGACCCTTCACTCAGTACTTTGTTGAAGCACCTTTGGCAGCGATTACAACCGCAAGTCTTCTTGTGTATGACACTAAAAGCTTGGCACACCTGTAGTGGGGAGTTTATCCCATTCTCTGTAGATCCTCTCAAGCTCTGTCAGGTTGTATGGCGAGCGTCGCTGAACAGCTATTTTCAGGTCTCTCGAGATGTTCGATCGTGTTCAAGTCCGAGCTCTGGCTGGGCCACTCAAGAACATTCAGAGACTTGTCCCGAAGCCACTTCTGCGTTGTCTCTGTACTTTGCTCTGTTCATCTTTCCCTCGATCCTGATTAGTCTCTCAGACCCTGCCACTGAAAAATATCTCCACAGCATGATGCTGCCACCACCATGCTTCACCGCAGGGATGGTGCACGGTTTCCTCCAGACGTAATACTTGGCATAGTTCAATCTTGGTTTTATCAGACCAGAGAATCTTGTTTCTCATGGTCAGAGTCCAGAGTTTGCCAAAAGACACCTATCATGTGCCTTTTACTGAGGAGTGGCTTCCGTCTGGCCACTCTACCATAAAGGCCTGATTGGGGGAGTGCTGCAGAGATGGTTGTCCTTCTGCAAGGTTCTCCCATCTCCACAGAGGAGCTCTGGAGTTCTGTCAGAGTGACCATTAGGTTCTTGGTCACCTCTCTGACAAAGGTTCTTCTCCCCTGATTGCTCAGTTTTTGGCCGGGCGGCCATCTCTAGGAAGAGTCTTGGTGGTTCCAAACTTCTTCCATTTAAGAATAATGGAAGCCACTGTGTTCTTGGGGACCTTCAATGCTACAGAAATTTTTTGGTACCCTTCCCCAGATCTGTGCCGAGACACAATGCTGTCTCGGAGCTCTACAACCATTCCTTTGACTTCATGGCTTGGTTTTTGCTCTGACATGCACTGTCAACTGTGGGACCTTATATAGACAGGTGTGTACCTTTCCTAATCATGACCAATCAATTGAATTTATCACAGGTGGACTCCAATCAAGTTGTAGAAACATCTCAAAGATGATCAATGGAAACAGGATGCACCTGAGCTCGATTTCGAGTCTCATAGCAAAGGGTCTGAATACTAATGTAAATTCAATCGCTTTATCATTATGGGGTATTGTGTGTAGATTGATGCGGAATCCATTTTAGAATAAGGCTGTAACGTAACAAAATGTGGTAAAAGGGGTCTGAATAATTTGAATGCACCGTATATGTAGACACACACACACATTCACGCCAAACCCTCTCACACAGATGCACACAGACACATCGAATAGTCATGCGGGTGGAGAGTGCTGGACCTAGTTGGCTGTGAGATTGAAAAAAACAAAGCGAGAAAGGGTTTGCTCGATGCTCAGACAGAAGGAACACTATCTCTGGGCTGGATGGACTGGAGTTCCCCTGAAAAGAGGCAGGACACTAGAACTGGTGGAGCAACGATTGTGGTACTTCACCATAGAACTACACCCTATTAATAGAGCTAGACTGTACTGAACTGAAGAGCTTCAAAATACAGCTATAATTGAAGTCCACAAAGCATGGCTCGTGTGGCTACGCTTCACAGCTCAACCAAAGGCCTGCACTTTTGAGCTGCATTGTGCAGGTAATCGACAGTCATCAAGAAAAAAAACTCTCGCAAGAAGGACTTAAAAGCCTATTTGGAACTGATACTAAGTCATACTACTCTGTGCGTCTGTCTGGGACTGAGTCAAGGAGAAATTGAGGGACAAGTTCCTTAGCCAGGTGGATAAGGGCTGGGCCACCAGCTTGCAAATCAAGGATAAGTTCCATTGCTGGGCCAGAATAGCTTCGAGGGACACCAACGTGAGGAGAGAGAGGACGATGGGGAGGAATGTATCTATAGTCTGGGGGATTCGGTACCTGAACTCCGTCCTGCAACGAACCACTTCTCAATCATCATCTCGATCGGCAGCCACATTAAGAGCCCAGTAGGGTACCCTAAATTACACAGCCAAGAAGAAAAATCAAGCAGAGCTCTCTGAAATTAAAGATGGTGTCCATTGCGTGTGAGAAAAAAGTACAGCCTAGCCCTAGCCCACGAAACTATTCTCTTTAAGAATGTTGGTTGTCTTCAGTGTGTGTGTGTGTATATATATTTATATAGTTGAAGTTGGAAGTTTACATACACTTAGGTTGGAGTCATTAAAACAAATTTTTCAACCACTCCACTCCATTTCTTGTTAACAAACTACAGTTTTGGCAAGTCGGTTAGGACATCTACTTTGTGCATGACACAAGTAATTTTTCCAACAATTGTTTACAGACAGATCATTTCACTTATAATTCACTGTATCAAAATTCCAGTGGGTCAGATGTTTACATACACTAAGTTGACTGTGCCTTTAAACAGCTTGGAAAATTCCAGAAAATGATGTCATGGCTGTAGAAGCTTCTGATAGGCTAATTGACATCATTTGAGCCAATTGGAGGTGTACCTGTGGATGTATTTCAAGGCCTACATTCAAACACAGTGGCTCTTTGTTTGACATCATGGGAAAATCAAAAGAAATCAGCCAAGACCTCAGAAAAAAAATGGTAGACCTCCACAAGTCTGGTTCATCCTTGGGAGCAATTTCCAAACGCCTGAATGTACCACATTCATCTGTACAAACAATAGTACGCAATTATAAACACCATGGGACCACACAGCAGTCATACCGCTCAGGAAGGAGACGCGTTCTGTCTCCTAGAGATGAACGTACTTTGGTGCGAAAAGTGCAAATCAATCCCAGAACAACAGCAAAAGACCTTGTGAAGATGCTGGAGGAAACAGGTACAAAAGTATCTATATCCACAGTAAAACGAGTCCTATATCGACATAACCTGAAAGGCCGCTCAGCAAGGAAGAAGCCACTGCTCCAAAACCTCCATAAAAAAGCCAGACGGTTTGCAACTGCACATGGGGACAAAGATGGTACTTTTTGGAGAAATGTCCTCCGGTCTGATGAAACAAAAATAGAACTGTTTGGCCATAATGACCATCGTTATGTTTGGAGGAAAAATGGGGAAGATTGCAAGCCGAAGAACACCATCCCAACCGTGAAGCATGGGGGTGGCAGCATCATGTTGTGGGGTTGCTTTGATGCAGGAGGGACTGGTGCACTTCACAAAATAGATGGCATTATGAGGCAGAAAAATTATGTGGATATATTGAAGCAACATCTCAAGACATCAGTCAGGAAGTTAAAGCTTGGTCGCAAATGGGTCTTCCAAATGGACAATGACCACAAGCATTCTTCAAAGTTGTGGCAAAATGGCTTAAGGACAACAAAGTCAAGGTATTGGAGTGGCCATCACAAAGCCCTGACTTCAATCTCATAGAAATGTTGTGGGCAGAACTGAAAAAGCGTGTGCGAGCAAGGAGGCCTACAAACCTGTCTCAGTTACACTAGCTCTGTCAGGAGGAATGGGCCAAAATTCACCCAACTTATTTTGGGAAGCTTGTGGAAGGCTAACCAAAACGTTTGACCCAAGTTTAACAATTTAAAGGCAATGTTACCAAATACTAATTGAGTGTATGTAAACTTCTGACCCACTGGGAATGTGATGAAGGAAATAAAAGCTGAAATAAATCATTGTCTCTGACATATTCTGACATTTCATATTCTTAAAATAAAGTGGTGATCCTAAAACAGGGAATTTTTACTTGGATTAAATGTCAGGGATTGTGAAAAACTGAGATGAAATGTATTTGGCAAAGGAGTATGTAAACCTCCGACTTCAAGTGTGTTTGTGTATGTATGTATATACACACATATACATATATACACATACATACACATTCATATATATATATATATATATATATATATATATATATATATATATATATATATATATATATATATATATATATATATATATATACACACACACACACACATATACATACATATATATACGCACACACACACATATATATATTGTGGAAGGACCACCAGAGGGCAGGCTGGGCTCACGGATGGTAGCCCAACAAGGCATGGGAGACAAGGTAACCAGAGGCAATTGAGCACAGCTGACACTACTAATGAGATATTCTCCTTCCCCTATAAGAGAGAGTATGGAACCAACAGGAAAGGAGGAAGAACTAACTCTGGAAGATGGCCACCGAGAGAGAGGAGCTATCTATGAAGAACCATTAAGACGGTGACAATCCGGTGACTTTTGTTATAGTTTAAAAGACAATCATATTGTGTTCCTGTTTAATCTGGAGAAGAAGATTTTCATTGATTATGTTGGAGTGTTTGTGTTGACCAAATGCCCTCAATATAGAATTGTGTTCAATCAAGAAACCTACTCCTGACTCGTTTGTTCCACCTTCCCACTTTAGAGTGACGCCCAATTAGTTGGTCCGCTCACATTGGTGGAGAATGTGGGTATTAGGTGGACGAGTGACACAAGGATAAGTGAGTAATTCAAGATTCTTCCAGTAGACCCGGAGGAACCATTCAAGAACGATGGATAACGCCCTACTACAACAATTGATCACGGCACAGCATACAACCATAGAACTCCTGCAACAACAGCTGAGCCGGCGAGAAGAACCTAGAGTTAAGCCAAGAGTGGCTGCTCACGCCATCTTACCTCGTCTCTCCAAGGAGGATGATATTGAGGCCTTCCTCATGACCTTCGAAAGGACGGCCACCTTGGAAGAGTGGCCGCCCACAGAATGGGCGAGCGCATTAGCCCCTCTTTTGACCGGGGTGGCTCAGGAAGCCTATTTTGACTTGGATGCCCGCGAAGCTGCGGACTATGGGCGACTAAAAACCGAGATCCTATCCCGGTACCAGCTGACTGCCAGAGATAGGGCCGTAAAGTTCCATCAATGGACCTATACAGCTGACCAACCCGTCCGTGCCCAGATCTTTGCATTAATACGACTGACGAAACAGTGGCTAGAACCTGAAAAGGGAGTAGGACAGGTAATAGAGACTCTCGTAGTGGACAAGATATTGAGGGAATTACCCAGTGACTTAAAAAGGGTTGTGGGGCAAGCCAACCCGTTGTCAGCCGACAACATAGCACAGGCGGTGGAAACATATCGGTCTACAGGGGAGTTGTTAAAAAGTGACAAGGAGGAACGGAAGGATTCTTCCAATCCCGGACCACGACACACCCCGGCGCGTCCGCCACCGAAACGTCCAAACCCCCTACGGAGGTGGGAGAAGTCATCCCCCACACAGCAGGGTCGGTGTTATAAATGTCAGTCTCCCGACCATTATGCCCCACAATGTCCTAGCAAGGACGAGCCCATGGTCACAGAGTCATCACGGCCCACCCCCACACATCTCGGTTTGAGGGGGCAGGATCAACACTGTTGGTTAGCAGAAATAGCCCCAGCCCCAGAGATTCCAGTTCGATTCGAAGGACAAGATGTGGTAGCCATTCTCGACTCGGGAAGTATGGTTACGTTAGTAGAGGAGCGGCTGGTGACCTCCGCAACACTGCTACCAGACAAAGTAGCCGTATCCTGTATCCATGGAGACACCCACTATTACCCCACTGTGAATCTGCCTATTCTCACTCCAAAAGGAAGGTGTACAGTCAGGGCAGGGAAAGTGCCCCAGCTGAAGGTACCATTATTGATCGGGAGAGACTGTCCCCTATATAAGGAGCTCCGGCAGATGACGTTATGCACGGGAAGAAGGGGGACAGGAAAGAAGAGAAAACCCAAGCCCGAGGTAGTAGTCCTACAAGGAGACGTAGCTGCGTCCTCATCCTCTGCAGCAGAGGAAGAAATAGCGACCCAACGTTTACGACAGATATTCCAGGAAACCACCGATGAAGACACCTGTGAAGGGTTATACACAACAGAGGAAGGAAGAAGCAACCAGGCGCTAAGGGATATATTTGAAGCTCCATCCGAGGAGGGAACCTGGAAGGGATTCTCATCGGTCACCCCTGAGGGGGATGGGGAACAACCTCCACATCCCTCTACCGAGGTTGATCTGCCCCAGGAATTAAAGGGACAGTTCGGCACCTCGCAGCATAGAGACCCAGACCTAAGGGAGGCCATGAGGAAGGTGAAGGTGATCGACGGGAGGAACGTCGACGGATCAGGTGAGCCCCCTCTTCCTTACTATGCAATCAGGCGGGGTCTCTTATACTGGGTCGTACGACGAAGGGGGGAAAACCAGGAATTACTAATGGTGCCTAGACCATACAGGGATACAGTTCTACAGTTAGCCCATTCCCACGTCCTAGGAGGACACCTGGCAAGAGACAAGACTATTGACAGAATCATGCAGAGATTCTATTGGCCCCGGGTCACCCGGGATGTGGCCAGGTATTGTAGGACGTGTGATCAATGTCAACGTACAGCTCCACGGCCACACCTACGTAACCCTTTGATTCCTCTCCCCATCATAGAGACTCCCTTTGAACGCATAGCTATGGACCTCGTAGGACCCCTCCTAAAATCCGCCAGAGGACACGAGTACATCCTAGTGGTCATAGATTACGCTACCAAGTTCCCGGAGGCCATACCCCTGCGTAACATGTCGTCAAAGGGAATTGCCAAGGAATTATTCATGATGTTCTCTCGGGTGGGCCTCCCCAAGACGATCTTAACTGATCAGGGAACCCCATTCATGTCCCGGTTGATGAAAGACTTGTCGGTTGTATCAGGTTCAACAGATACGTACAAGCATATTCCACCCTCAAACAGACGGGTTGTGTGAACGCTTGAACAAAACGATTAAAAGCATGTTGAGAAGAGTGGTGTCCCGAGACGGGAAAAACTGGGACATGCTTCTCCCCACATGCTTAATGTATGTGAATGTTGCCCTGCGAGAAGATACCCCAAGCATCCACTGGATTCTCTCCGTTTGAATTGCTCTATGGCAGACCCTGTCGAGGGATCCTCGACTTAGCCAAGGAGACCTGGGAGACCCAACCATGCCCCTTTCGATCCACAATAGAACATATTACCCTGATGAGAGACCGCCTGTCAGCAGTGTGGCCCATAGTCAAGGAGCATATGGAGAAGGCACAAAGGACCCAAGGCCGGGCCTATGATAAGTCCGCGACCCCCCGTGAGTTCACCGTGGGAGAGAAAGTGATGGTGCTCGTGCCCACGGCCGAACATCGCTTGCTGGCACAGTGGAGGGGGCCATACGAGGTAATGAAAAGGGTCTCACCGGTCAATTACCTCATCAAGCAACCTGATAGAAGGAAGAAGGGTCAACTCTATCACATAAACCTGTTGAAGACGTACCATGGAAGAGAGGAGGAGGTGGCTTTGATGGCCCTGGAGGGAAAAGGAAAAGAGGAGGCTCTACCACAGGTGCGCCGTGGTCAAACTCTCCTGCCGGAGCAGTCAAGACAGCTAGACAAGCTGATTATGAACTTCGGTCGAATATTCTCTCCATTCCCAGGACAAACAGATGTCCTGTTTCACCATATCCACACTGAACCCGGCAAGAAGGTGCATATCCACCCTTACAGGATTCCTGAGGCTCGCCGAGTCATCGCTAAGAACGAGGTAAGGGAGATGTTGAGTGTAGTGTCTTAGCTCTTATTACTTATTTATATAATAAGAAAGACTCTGAATACAATAAATGGAACTGGAGCTTCACATTTTACTGGAATCAGTTAGAGCCAGAATAACATAGGACAACACTGCGCATGACCAAGGGTGCTCCATTCTTAAAGGGGACATCAGTAATTAACAGAACATAACATTCCTTCTTTTATACAATCAGAGTTACTTTTACCAACCCCCAACTGAAACACTTCCCAGAACTTGTTGTAGTTATTTTGCATCTTTTAATTTGAACTTGAACAGTTAGTTTTTGTTTGTTTGTTTATAAGTCCAGTCTGTCTGGTGGACGGTGCCTTCGTTCTGGGTAGCGCCTAGGATTGTCTGGAGGCTCCTGAACATCCTCAGTGTGTGCTTGCTCCCTTATAGCTTCTGCTATAGCAGCACCTTCATCAACACGTTCCCTACTTTCAGCCTGGGGTCTCTTTACTGCTCCACCGTCCTCTACAGTTCCCTGTGTGTCACTCTCAGGAACTCTCTGTGCCTGTTCTTTCTCGATTGTTGTGCTGTTTTCCGTGGAATGCATTTGGTTAATGTGACGCCGCCACATTATGTCTGGGCTCACTTGAACCTGGTAAGTTCTGGGTCCCGTTTGTGTATGTACGGTCCCTCTTGTCCATTTCCCTCCTCTTCTGTAGTCTCGCACCATCACTTCCTGTCCTGTTTGGAGATGGCGCTCCCGGCCACCGGAGAGCATCTTGGCTTGTTTGTTCAGCACTTCATTACGCCTGTTAGGCTTCATGAGGTCCAGCCGTGTGCGGAGAGGCCTCCCGAACATCAGTGCGGCTGGGCTTTCATTTGTCGTGGCATGTGGGGTGTTTCGGTAGGAGAGCAGGAACTTGGCCAGTTTTGTTTGCAAAGTCCCTTCATCTCGTTTTGCTGCCCGGAGTCCTTGCTTTAGGGTTTGCACAAAGCGTTCTGCCAGCCCATTGGTGGCAGGGTGGTACGGAGCTGAGGTTGAGTGTTTGATTCCATTTACTGACATGAATCTTGTAAACTCGTCACTTACAAAAGCTTGCGCGTTGTCACTTACTAGCTGCAGCGGCAATCCGAAGCGTGCAAACGTTGTTCTGAGACACTCTATCGTCTGAGCTGAGGTGGAGGAGTCAGTGCAAAACACCTCTGGCCATTTGGAATGGGCATCAACTATAACCAGAAACATGTGCTTTTCAAAGGGACCAGCGTAGTCCACATGAATTCTCTGCCATGGCTCTGTGGGCCATTCCCAAGGGTGGACTGGGACAGGAGCAGGCATGTGAAGGGTTTCCAAACATCCGCTACAGTTCTTTGCCATATTTTCTATCTGTTGATCCAGACCTGGCCACCAGAAGTGGCTCCTTGCGAGCAGCTTCATTTTGACAATTCCAACATGACCTTCATGTAGTTGCTGCAAAACCTGATGTTGGCATTTCTGGGGTATCATGACTCTCATTCCCCACATCAAACATCCTTGGTACGTTGTAATTTAGTTTCTCCGCTGGAAATACGGAGTCAGCTCCTTTCTGCCAGTAGCTGGCCATCCTGACATGGTGTAGGTGTACACTTTTGACAAGGTCACATCTTTCCTTGTCTCCTGTTTGATCACTGTGCTTGTGACCGGTAGTGCCTCGAGCTGAGCGGTATGGAAAATGTCCACTGCATCCACACTCCTTTGTCTTTCTCTTCTACACGGCAGTCTGGATAATCCATCTGCATTTGTGTGGAGGGACGACGGCTTAAACTCAATGTCATACATATGACTGGCGAGGAACAAGGCGTATCGCTGTAACCTGGCTGCTGTCATTGCCGGAATGCCTTTCTTTGGACTGAAAATGGAAAGCAACGGCTGGTGATCCGTAACCAGTGTGAAACGCTTGCCATATAGGTATGCATGGAATTTCTTGACGCCCCACACTAGCGCCAGTGCTTCTTTGTCGATTTGTGAGTAGTTTTTTCTCTGCATCATTCTGTTAATTACTGATGTCCCCTTTAAGAATGGAGCACCCTTGGTCATGTTGAGGATGGGTGTGATCGAGCCATCGATGAGTGAGTGGTCCAGTCCCATAGTCCTGGTCCCCAAATCCGATGGTAGTATGAGACTCTGCAACGACTTTAGGGCCGTGAATGCCATCTCTACATTCGATGCGTATCCCATGCCCCGCGTGGATTAACTCTTGGAGCGCTTAGGAAAGGCCAAGTTCATCACCACCCTGGATTTGACGAAGGGATATTGGCAAGTGCCTGTGGCTCCGGAGGATCGCGCAAAGACTGCCTTCGCCACACCAGAGGGGCTTTTCCAGTATGTGAGGATGCCCTTCGGACTGCATGGTGCCGATGCAACTTTCCAACGCCTCATGGATGCCATTCTACGGCCCCATCAAGAGTATGCAGCGGCGTACATAGACGATGTGGTTATCCACAGCGAGGACTGGGATAGTCACCTCCTGCGATTACGGGCGGTGC